>NC_134882.1:44134924-44194924 GCF_041734735.1 Babylonia areolata | reverse complement strand
ACTGCTGCTGCCTCCTCTACAAAATGAAAACAAAAAGTCATTCTTGAATTTACATTTTTTGTGATTGTGAAACAAGACATGATAAAGAGATGCTGAAGCAGCATTCAGAAAACTGATACATAACAGTTTTACATTTTTTTAAAAGCATGCAATATATTTTTATGTTGTATACAGATTTTTCCCCTTTCTTTCTTTTCTTGAACTAAGCAGAATACTAAAGAGACGACCTTCATACTCAGTTTTTTTGTTGTTGTTTTTGGACAAGTACACCTTTTCAACACAGTGAAAATGAAAGTGAAAGTAATGCAAACTGAAGGAAGGCAGCCCACTCAACTCAAAGCCCCTGGCAATTCTCTACAGCTCCTTCCACTGCACTAGCACTGGACACTGTTTCCATTACACCAGCACTAGATTTGTGTGTACCCCACAGGCACACACTTTAAGGCTTTATGCATATTACATGGGGAGACAGTCAAAGGCATAGCAGGTAGAGAAAGATTATGGCAACAAGGACACAATACCTAAACGGCTGACTCATACGATGAAGGATTGACATGATTGATGCGAACAGAGCGACGGCTTTGTCGAGGCTTTCGTTTGCGGACTGGAATGAGGAGAAGAGAAAAAAAAAGAAAAAGAAAAAAACACAAAACACACAAACAAAGCATGGTCAACATGGAATGATGCTCTGTGCAAACTGGAGTGCACAAACCTACAGACATGCTAAGCAAAATATCATGTCAAATGTGCACACACATGAGCTTTTTAAGTACTGAATGCGCACACACACACACACACACACACGCACACACACACGCACGCACACATGCACACACATGCATGAACACACACACACATAAGCACAAACACACACATATATAAACATGCACACATGCACACACACACACACACACACACACACACACACACACACACACACACACAGAGTAACACCCAAGGCAGTGTAAGTGATATGCACACACACTCACACACACACCAAATATACACATGTGAAAATGAACACAAAGCAATACAATATTCAAAATTCAGATTCAAATAAAATATCCTGACCACTTCAAAAGAGACAAATCAGCCACACACACACACACACACACACACACACACAATCAAACTGATGAAGCAGCAATCCAAAACAAGCATTCAGGACAACAACAACAACAAAAGCAGCTGCACACATATTCTCCACTTACTGGGCAAACCTCAACACAGACACTGCATGCTGTGGCACTCATCGGTATCCCACCCCCACATCTCCCCCCATCCCCCACCCCCACATCTCCCCCCCCCCAAATTCTCTTCTTCCTTCTTCATTTCACTAACATCAACCCTGCCTTCCAGTCCCATTCTGCAATACAGAGATGTTTTTTTGTTTTTTTTTTTTTTTTGGGGGGGTTGTTCCTTTCACATGTGAAGAAATAAAATAATAATACTAATGACAGTAATATGCACTAATGGGTCATGGTTAAGTATGTGTAATTAAAATAGAAATTACATGGCACAAACTCTCTACACCGTGGGCTTCAAGCTCCTTACGTGAAACAATACAAGTGTCTGCGTGAATGACAGAGCATTGTGGCTATTGTGATAATGTCCTTTGCAGGGTGAGGGGACACAAGGTGTGTGTGGGGGGAGGAGGTTGGTGCTCATATTCTGTGCCTTTACAGCATTTTCCTCATGCCACTCACCCTCACTTAAGTCTCCATATACCACCACAATCATGAACAATCACAGTCCATATGGGTCTACCAATGACAGCCACCACACAAACCACCCTCAGAAGAGATGCTGCACTCTTGCCAAGACACTTAGGAGATGTCCAAAAATTGCAAAGCACTCCCTACTAAAACCCCAGTTGCATTATTTTGTCTTGTTTTTTTGTTGTGATTGGGTCCAGGTCTCAAATAAACTTCTCTCCCGCTTAAACGTCTCACAGTCAAGGATCACCGGGAAACTTTAACCCATGACTCATTCATAATGGTTACCTACACTTTGCCTTTTACATTACTTGGGACTGGGTCCGGTAAGCATTGTGTTATGACAGGGTCAGGCATTTCAAAGGAGAACACATACTCTGCTGAACTATCCCGCAAACCTTCAAACCAACTTCACAAAGTAATCAGAAGACATCCAAAAATCGAGTACACCTTTGCAAAACAGCAAATTAGCATTTTGAAAAGCCAGAGATATCTGTTGTCCTTCCCTTCAGTCCCCTATCGTTTTAATTCCATTCCTAAAAACACACACAAAGAAGAAATAAGGACAAGAAATAATTGCTTTCTTCTGCAGTAAAGTTAACCAGTGGACAGCGATTTAAAATCTGTCCATAAAAAGAAGAGAAACACTGGATATAAGCAGACTGTCATAAAACTGAGTGAAATATAAATATGTAAAATGACTTATTTTTTTCCTTTTCATGAAGTGTCAAAAGCCATTGCACACATGCCACATTCAACACAACTGCACACACACACACTAACAAAAAGAAAAAAATGTGGATTCCAAACCACAAAAGCATTCCAAAAGTAGATTTCAAAACACAAAAGCATTCCACACAGTCATGCACAGATCCAGTGCTATCCTCACCTGAGCCATTCTGGCAGATGGGGGGTGGGGGTGGAGGCTCATCATCTGGGGTTGGCATGGTAACAGTCACAGGTGGGGGTGGTGTCACGTAGTCTGTCACTGGTGGCTGCTGAACCTCCTGGGAAAGTGGAAACAATAATGATAATAATAAAAATAATATGCAGGCATATATAGCGCCGTACCCCCATCTCAAATGGGGCTCACCATGCTTTACAATAAGATATACAAATTTAAGACTAAGTGACATAAAAATATGTATAAAAAAAGAATAAAAATGAAATAAAATATAATAGAATAAAATAAATAAAGACATACTCTCACATCACATTTGCTAAAATACATATCTCAGACTATCTCATATCACGCTGGCTAAAATCTACATACTTCAAACTAAGTGACATATATATATACATATATATACACACACACATACATACATATGTATACATACACATACACACACATGCTTATATTACACACACACACACACATATATATATAGATACACACACACACACACACATACATACATACACATAAATATATACACTATACAATAGTGTTTCAACTGTGCATTGTCTCCTGTGCTTTGTCCCCTTAATTCTGAAACAGCCAACAAATGACTGTAAGTTGTAAAAAGGTTAACTCTCTCCATACGAACGGCGAAAGAGACGACGTTAACAGCGTTTCACCCCAATTACCATCATCAAAATATTGCAAGCGGAAGGCTCTTATACTGAAGACGTGAATGTTGACAAAGAATACCACAATTCTGACGACGGAAGCTAAAGGTTGGGTCATTCAGACACCCACTGGACATCCGAGGGGTCTGTGTAGAGGAGAAGAGAGGACTGGCCGTACTGAGTGAGTTAAAGGTCCCATAACCTTTCATGGCCACAGGGGCTGTGAATTTCTATCCATTCTGTCCATGACTGGACAGAGGACTGCAGGGTCCCATCCTCTCCTCCTACCTTGTGAACCTTCCTCAACCAAAGCCAGGTACCACTCACACCTGAGGGGAGTGAGGAACATCACAGGAAGTGCCTGATCTGACTGAAGGACGTGCGACGTACTGCCGCCTTCATCGAGGAGACGGGGGAATCCATCTGATCAATAACGAACAAGAGAACAACAGTGCCTGATCCAAGTTCACAACACCATGCAAAAACGGGGCCTCAAACCCTCAACAGTGGATGAAAGTCCAACGCCTCACCAATTCTGCCACAGCATTTCTCTGATTACTACATCAGTTTATAACCAAAGACTGTTGTCCAAGGTGATATTTTGTTATAAGGACCTGTAAGAAAGGGTAAGTGTGAATGTACAGGCACAAGCATTTGTGCGCATGCCTGTGTGAGTTGATCAGCATGTATGCAATCACAACTGTTTATGCAGTTTAAAATACACCAAACAGTGACAAACAAGCAGAAAAATAAATGCAATAACTCTGCTCAAACCACATAACAAAACTGTGATATCATGGCGAGTCACACTGCAAAAATGTGGGGGAAAAATCTTTGTTCCAACAACTCAACTTGGAAAGAACAAAATAAAGGAAAAGGAAAAAGACACCATGAAGGGATACATAGAATATGTGATTATCTGCCATAAAATAAATCAAGAATATGTGATTATCTGCCATAAAATAAATCAATCTGTGATGTAATGTAGTGCACTGATCTTCGTTCATGACAGATATTTTCATCCCCGACGGACAGCATGTCACCATGATCTAATGCCACCCCATCTTTTTCCTCTTTATCAGTGGCAGAATCAGGTGTTGGACTTGTGATCCAGTGTTCACCAGTGATCTTCTTCTTCTTCTTCTTCTGCGTTCGTGGGCTGCAACTCCCACGTTCACTCGTATGTGCACGAGTGGGCTTTTACGTGTATGACCGTTTTTACTCCACCATGTAGGCAGCCAAACTCCGTTTTCGGGAGTGTGCATGCTGGGTATGTTCTTGTTTCCATAACCCACCGAACACTGACATGGATTACAGGATCTTTAACGTGCATATTTGATCTTCTGCTTGCGTATACACACGAAGGGGGTTCAGGCACTAGCAGGTCTGCACATATGTTGACCTGGGAGATCATAAAAATCTCCACCCTTTATCCATCAGGCGCCGTTACCGAGATTCGAACCCTGGACCCTCAGATTGAAAGTCCAACGCTTTAACCACTCGGCTATTGCTCCCGTCGTTCACCAGTGATCAGGGTTCGAGGCCTGTTTCAGCATGGTGCTGTGTCCTAGGGAAAGGCACTTTACTCTGATTTTCCACACTCCACCCAGATGTGAATGGGTACCTGACTTCAGTTGGGGATGGTATAAACAGCGGAAGGAGAAGATTTGGCCCCAACCTCCTATGCCAAATGAATATGAATTCACTGCCCCAATAACCATATAACGTCATGGGGCCTTTAACCTTTAACCTTGTAGAACTGACCTCGTCGACTGGCATTTCCACGACGTCAAGGACCTCCTCCACCACTAGGGAAGGGAAGACGCCGCGGCGAGCGTTCAGCTCCCCCTCCCAGTAACCATCATCCACACCATTGTCATCCTTCCTCAGGATCTTGATCAGGGCCCCCTCCAGGAACGACAACTCTTCCTGTGTCTGAGCTTCATAGTCGTACAGCGCTCGTGCCCAGGTGAATCCTGATGAGACAATACAGGCACTTTGTAGGGGAAATCATTTCTTGAACTGAATTACAGTCTGTAAGTGTATACAGGCATGTTAAGCGTAAGGAGTATAGGTGGAAACCAAAGACATAAGAAAACTGTGTTTTAGAAGACCAGGAGCTCCAAAGTCTTTTCCTAGCTCTTGTACAGCAATGTCCTATGCCCAGCATGCACACCCCCGAAAATGGAGTATGGCTGCCTACATGGCAGGGTAAATGAACAAAACAGTCATGCACATAAAATGTTACATGTCTGTTTGAGTGTGTGTATGTGTGTGTGAACTGTAACCTGAGTGAATGATACAGGAAATGAACGATGAGTGCCCAATGGCAGCTGTCAGTTGGTTCTACCCAATTAGGCAAATGACCCCATGTCTGTAAAGCACTTAAAGAGTTTGGACTCTGACAGAGGACAGGAGTTATATAAGCATCCATATCATATATGATATTTTTATTATCAGATTTATAAAAAAAAAATTAAAAATTTGTACAATGGTCCACCATCCTCCTATGTTTCCATTCTCATGTCCTCCTTGCCCACCTCACCAGCATCAGGGACCACATTTCCTATTTAATTATACAATGGTTCCTCCTCAATCCTCCCATGTTCTCCTGCCACCCCCCCCCCTCCCCTCCACGCCCACCACCACCACCACCACCACCACCACCACCACCCCCCAGCCCACCTCACTCGCACCAGGGACCACATACATTTTAAAAAAATTGTTTTAAATTACACAATGGGTCCTCCTCCATCCTCCCATGTTTCCTTTCCTCTGTAACCCCCCCCCCCCCCCCTGTTCCCCCCCCCCCCCACGCCTCCCCCCCTCCTCACCTGCACCAGGGACCACATTTTTTTTTTAATTACACAATGGGTCCTCCTCCATCCTCCCATGTTTCCATTCCCCTGTACCTACCCCCTCCCCATCGCCCACCTCCTCACCTGCACCAGGGACATTTATATACATATGTATATTTTTCTTTTATTACACAATGGGTTCTCCACCATCCTCCCATGTTCCCATTCCCGTCCCCTCACTCCCTTCTTCACCTGCATGAAGGACCACATTCATATACATGTTGTTTTTTTTATATCACACAATGGGTCCTCCATCCTCCCATTTTTCCAACCCCACCCCCCACCCCACCCACCCACCCCCGCCCACCTCACCTGCACCAGGGACCACATTCATACATGCATACATTTTCTTCTTCTTTTTTTTTTTTAATTTAATTTTTTTTAATGACATAATGAGTCCTCCTCCATCCCCTCATCTACCCATTCTCCTGCTCCCCCCCCCTCCCCCCCCACCTCCTCACCTGCACCAGGAACCAGAGGGGGAGGAGGGAAGCTGCCGTCCACCATGTCATCCGTCGTCTGCTGCACTTCAAGGTCGCAGGAGGAGTACGGTGACGTGGTGTCAGGAGGCACATCAGCAGGCAGCTGAAGCTCCGACGATGAAGTCAGCACCGACGAAGTGTTGTAGGTTGGGGTGTGGGGGGATGGGGGGGCGTGGTTTTCTGCCTGCGCCGCAGCGTCTGGAGTGACAGAGTCCACTATCTCCTCTTCCGCTTCTGTCGGAGTGGTCGCGTCCATTTCACTAAGGTCCACGTAGTTCTCCGGAATGTAGCCCGTCTGGCCGGAGGAATTTGTCGCCTGTGGCAAAGACACCTTTTGTTGTTGTGAAACATGGTTTGGGTTTTTTTGTTTCTCTGTGTATTGTTTTCATGTGTTAGTGTCTTCACAGAAATCACAGAATTGAGTGGGAATGGGGGAAATTATTTAATTTTCAGTGTTTTCAGCGATTATATTATTCCTGATTTTTTTTTTTTTTTTTTTTTGGTTATGTTTGGTTTATCGTACACTAAGTAAGAGCGGGTGTGTTATGAATGTATGAGTGCAAGTAGGTGTGCAGTATGAGTGCATGTGTGTATTCAAGCATGTATATACTGTACATGCATACATAAGTTGCACATGAAGTTTTAGTGTGTGTATGCGCATGTAAGTGTGTGTGTGTGTGTGTGTGTGTGTGTGTGTGTTAGTGTGCGTGCATGCAATAGCCGAATGGTTAAAGCGATGGACTTTCAATCTGAGGGTCCCAGGTTCAAATCTCAGTGACAGCGCCGATCTCCCAGGTCAACATATGTGCAGACCTGCTAGTGCCTGAACCCCGTTCATGTGTATATGCACACAAAAGATCAAATACACATGTTAAAGATCCTGTAATCCATGTCAGCGTTCGGTGGGTTATGGAAACAAGAACATACCCAACATGCACACCCCCAAAAACGGAGTATGACTGCCTACACAGCGGGGTAAATAAACAAAACGGTCATACACAAAAAATGTTACAAGTCTGTCTGAGTGTGTAAGTGTGCATGCCTGAAATCTGATCGAATAACACAGGAAACGAATGATGAGCGCCCAGTGGCAGCCATCTGTCCGCTCAACCCAAGTAGGCAGCCTGTTGTGCAAATGACCCCGTGTTTGTAAAGCGCTTAAAGCTTGGTCTCCGACCAAGGATAGGCAGTGAATAAGTATCCATATCCAAAGTATCCATATCTATATCCATGCGTCTGTCTGTCATCTGTCTGTTAGCCAGTGTGCAAGCTTTGTATGTAAAGAAACACAAAATAACAATACAGTGTGACTGTCCAAAGCACACTCCACCATATGCTGTTATGCACATCCACCCCATAGCCGTAACAGGTGGATATGCAGGTGGATACACAGTACACATCTAAAGCAGGGTAGTACCACACTGACCTTCACCCATCCTTCTCCATCGCCATCGGCAACCAGAGTGAGAGGCTCATTCTGCTTCATGCTCAGTTCATCATAGTTGCTGGCCTGCACAGCGCAGCACAACACAATGTCCTCATAATGGACCCCATTACCAATGATAGCACATCAACAGTGAATCTGCATAACACACTTCATCGCTGTTCAGCAGTAAATATGTAAAACACAACACATTCTTACCAGTGACTCATCATTGTTCAACAGTAAATATGTACAACACAGCACATTCTAACCAGTGAAATATCAATGTTCAACAGTAAATATGTACAACACAGCACATTCTAACCAGTGACACATCATTGTTCAACAGTAAATATGTACAACACAGCACATTCTTACCAGTGACACATCATTGTTCAACAGTAAATATGTACAACACAGCGCATTCTTACCTGTGACACATCATTGTTCAACAGTAAATATGTACAACACAGCGCATTCTTACCAAGGATGCATCATTGTTCAACAGTAAATATGTACAACACAGCGCATTCTTACCAGTGACACATCATTGTTCAACAGTAAATATGTACAACACAGCGCATTCTTACCAAGGATGCATCATTGTTCAACAGTAAATATGTACAACACAACACATTCTTACCAAGGATGCATCATTGTTCAACAGTTAATATGTACAACACAGCACATTCTTACCTGTGACACATTATTGTTCAACAATAAATATGTACAACACAGCGCATTCTTACCAGTGACACATCATTGTTCAACAGTAAATATGTACAACACAGCACATTCTTATCAGTGACACATTATTGTTCAACAATAAACATGTACAACACAGCGCATTCTTACCTGTGACACATTGTTCAACAGTAAATATGTACAACACTGCGCATTCTTACCTGTGACACATTGTTCAACAGTGAATATGTACAACACAGTGCATTCTTACCAGTGACACATCACTCTGTCGCTTCATGTGCATTTACATCTCAGTCTGTCATTCATAAACCAGCTCACAAACATACATAGCCCTGGTCTTGTGTGTGATGCAGTCCATGCACAAATGAATTGCTATATACTTTCATGTGCATGCAGTGATTTACAAGAGCAAATACTATCATACATTTCCAGTCAGCAAGACTGAAAAAGTAAAAAAACAAACAAACAAAAAACCAATGCAATGCAACAACCATGATTTCAATGACAGACGACTGCAGACACACAGTTTGTCAGGTCCTCTCTGCAATAATAGTCAGTTCGAGTTATGTTGTTAACTGCATCACAAGTCACAGAGGCTGCTTCTGAGCTGTCAGAATACTAACACCAGCATTTCTCTGATACCTGTGACACCTGCTCTGCTCTGTAAGATTCTCAGAATTGTCTGGTACCCATCATGTACAGTTTGAGAAATAGGTGGTGCACAATGATTTCATATTCTCGGTTATGAGGGAATCAAAGGCAGCACACTCATTGTTGCCGTCATCATTGTTGCTTAACTAAAGCCAAGCCTGCCACAAAGGGCTGCACATTCATTTCTCAGTTTTAATACTGATAACTTGTGAAAACAAAACCCAGCAGTCTCAATTGGTAAACTGTAGCTGTAAAACCCATGGGATCTTCCTTTTGTCCTTATTGGTTCTTTTTTTTTGAAGACTGGTGACAGAGTCACTGGATGTCTCTGAATTATATTGTATCAGAAACTATGTTCCACCATCAATGCTAAAATAACTGAGACAAATTAGAACTAATAATACTTTGCTAATTCTAAATCACTTCTATGCTGATGCTGTGTATAATGTGTGTGATAACACTGCACTGTTTACAAGATCTGTTGAGTGAAACAAAAGTGAGCAATTATGTTTTTCAATGATTGGGAAGAAGAAACAACCAAAAAACAAGGAAAATCAACAACAAGAGAAGGAACGAACAACAAGCCACTCACCTCAAAGTCATACAGGGCCTTGCACACAATGGGAAAAGGTCGCCCAAAGCGAGAGGTGGCACCACTGTAGCTACTGATGAAAGTGTCATCAATGAAATCGTCGTCATCGTCGTCGTCATAGTGTGTGTAAGTGGGCTCCTGGTCATCAGCACTGTGCTGTGGTGACAGACAGGGATGCTGACTGGCGTCATGGGCATTGGGACCACCATGGTGTCGGGTGGTGTGTGTTTGTGTGTGTGAGAAAGGAAATTTTCTATCTAAACTTACGTTTAAGTAACATACTTACTGTGACTCAACTAGTGCAGACTCCGGCAGGGGTCTGACATTCCTGTCCTGTGCAGACTACTATCCGCCTATGCGGAGAAAACGAAAGTAACTACGGCCGATAACCTCCCGGAAGTAGGTAACCTCCCCTTTGTCCCGCTGGCTAGATGAGAGTGAGTTGACATGTGTTTGCATGTGTAAGAGTGAGAGTGAGTGTCTGTGAGTGTGGAGGGGATCTGGGAGTATGTGTTTGTGTGTGTGTGTGTGTGTGTGTGTGTTTGCGTATATGACAGTGAGTGTTCATGTGCTTGTGTGTGTATGTGCATGTGTGAGTGTATACGTGTTTCTGTATGTGACAGCGAGCGTAAATGTGTCTGTGTGTGTGAGAAGGAGACTGTGTGTGAGTGTGTTTATGTATGTGTGCTATATTTGTGATTGTGTCTCTGAGAATATGTGTTTATACACGAATGCATGTGTTTGTGCAGGGGTGTGTATTTGAGTGTACATAGTTGTGTTTGGTGTGGACACATGCGTGCAAGCATGCACACAAGTACATAGTCATATGTGCTTCACTCTGTATGTGTGTGTGTGCATACACTTGTGCCATGATAGCAAGTATGCTTATTTACACACCTACATAGATGCACATGCCAGGCATGTATAAATCCTCAAGCATAATGTGCCAGTGTGTGTGTGTGTGTGTGTGTGTGTGTGTGTGTGTGTGTGTGTGTGTGTGTGTGTACTCCATGCATACATTTGTGTGCATTCCAGTCTTGCACATTCTATGGACTGGCAACTCTATGAAAAATGAAATTCTATCTAACAAAAGCCAACCAATGCTTTTTTTTTTTCCAAGCAAAAACACAATTTTTCATGCACCATATGTATATTTGTACAAGCATGCACACACACACACACACACACACACACACACACACACACACATACACACATTTAAACAGAACAATAGTTATAATAAAGATAATGTAATAGCTTTTCCCTTCTGTATATCAGTAACTCCAATGTTTTATGCTTTTCAAAAAAGAGATACAAATACTGATGGAACTGTTGGGAGAGGAATACGGATGACAATGGCGGATGAAACACTGATAACTAACAGCATGACAATGACGGATGAAACACTGACAACTAACAGCATGACAATGACAGATGAAACACTGATAACTAACAGCATGACAATGACAGGTGAAACACTGATAACTAACAGCATGACAATGACGGATGAAACACTGATAACTAATAACATGACAATGACAGGTGAAACACTGATAACTAACAGCATGACAATGACGGATGAAACACTGATAACTAACAGCATGACAATGACAGATGAAACACTGATAACTAATAGCATGACAATGACGGGTGAAACACTGATAACTAATAGCATGACAATGACGGGTGAAACACTGATAACTAACAGCATGACAATGACAGATGAAACACTGATAACTAACAGCATGACAATGACAGATGAAACACTGACAACTAACAGCATGACAATGACAGATGAAACACTGATAACTAACAGCATGACAATGACGGATGAAACACTGATAACTAATCCCACCAAGGATGAACAGCAAGCACAAGGCAATGCAAGAACCTACCCCTCCAGAGCTGTCCGTGCGTAGTGAATTCTGTGAGGGTGTTCGCTGCAGTCCGTTCTCGTCCACACTCAGCGAGTCCATCTGGGCCTGGTTCAGCCATTCGTCGACATTGACTGAAACACCAGCGTTACCATTAACTCTGTACCATGTCTACACCTTTAGACACTGAAACACCAACTTTACCATTAACTCTGTACCATGTCTATACCTTTAGATACTAAAACACCAGCGTTACCATTAACTCTGTACCATGTCTACACCTTTAGACACTGAAACACCAGCGTTACCATTAACTCTGTACCATGTCTACACCTTTAGACACTGAAACACCAACATTACCATTAACTCTGTACCATGTCTACACCTTTAGACACTGAAACACCAAATTTACCATTAACTCTGTACCATGTCTACACCTTTAGACACTGAAACACCAGCGTTACCATTAACTCTGTACCATGTCTACACCTTTAGACACTGAAACACCAGCATTACCATTAACTCTGTACCATGTCTATACCTTTAGACACTGAAACACCAGCATTACCATTAACTCTGTACCATGTCTACACCTCTAGACACTGAAACACCAACATTACCAATAACTCTGTACCATGTCTACACCTTTAGACACTGAAACACCAGCGTTACCATTAACTCTGTACCATGCCTACACCTCTAGACACTGAAACACCAGCGTTACCATTAACTCTGTACTATGTCTACACCTCTAGACACTGAAACACCAGCGTTACCATTAACTCTGCACCATGTCTACACCTCTAGACACTGAAACACCAGCGTTACCATTAACTCTGTACCATGTCTACACCTCTAGACACTGAAACACCAACATTACCAATAACTCTGTACCATGTCTACACCTTTAGACACTGAAACACCAACATTACCAATAACTCTGTACCATGTCTACACCTCTAGACACTGAAACACCAGCGTTACCATTAACTCTGTACCATGCCTACACCTCTAGACACTGAAACACCAGCGTTACCATTAACTCTTTGGTACATCCACACCTTTAGACACTGACTAAAACACCAGCATCAACGGGGAACTCTGTAGTATGTCTACACCAATAGGATAATAATAATAATTCAGTTTATAAAGTACCTTTCCATGTAAAACATGCTCAACTGGACTGTGCGACGTAAAAACCAACATTTAAAAAATATGAAATATTTATATAAGATATTCAAAATTTTAATGGAGACAGAAAAGGTGAATCGACTGGCCAGGCAGACAATAAAAAGAGAGACCAGAAAAATATCATACTTACTACCAGCCACTCTTAAGGCTTCAAGGCGTGCCTCAGCTTTCATCTTCGATGTCTGTGCAGATGCAAAACAAACAAAACAAAACAGATGTATTGTGTATATCAGTTATTTACCTCCCCTTCATAATCATGATACATAATCAAGGGAGGTGGTTCATCTGCAAGCGAGGAGTCCGTGAGGGTCTGTGTTCGAATCCCACTCTCACTGTTTCTCTCAAGTTTGACTGTAAAATCAAACTGACCATCCAACCATTCGGACGAGACGATAAACTGAGGTCCCGTGTGAAGCACTTGGTACACTGAAAAAGCACCCAAAGCAACAAAAGGGTTGTCTGATGGCAAAATCATGTAGATGAAATCCACTGTGATAGGTACACAAATATATACGTATGCACTCAAGGCCTGACTAAGCGCGTTGGGTCATGCTGCTGGTCAGGCATCCGCCTAGCAGATGTGATGTAGCGTGTATGGATTTGTGCCTACGCATTGACGCCTCCTTGAGAAACTGAAGCTGATGCACAATCAATATCTTGTCTACAATAATGGATCTGTGTTTTCAAGCTGTGTGACATTTTCAGAATGTAAAATACTCACTATGTAGCAGCTTCATGGAAAAAGGTAGCCTTCCAGTGAACAAACATTTCACTTCACATCAAGGTGCTGATACAATGCTCACCTGTGAGTTTCTTTAGACGTTTGAACGTTTCCCCATAAAACGTGACAACAAATAACCACAAACAAACAGTTTAGAAAGAGTGGCAATAAAACAGTGAGAACCAATCAACTAAACAAAGAGAAAAGAAGTAAAGCATGCAGTTACTTAAGTGAAGACAGAGCATAACAACAATATAAAATAATTATATAATATATAATGTTACATAACCACAAACCCTTTGATCATCAACTTTTATGATCCCTGTTCTCCAAGACTGATAATGAGAGTTTTATTAAAACAAAAATATGAAATCATATCATCATCTACTTTTATGATCCCTGTTCCCCAAGACTGATAGTTTTACAAAAACAGATCAGCAGATGGATGGTAAAATGAACAAACCACGGCAGAATCTTTGATGGCAGCATAATAACCAAGCAATGTAACCAACAATAAAAGAGGACTGCTTTCACATCTTTATAAATACATGTACCACAATTATCATCATATATATATGATAAAATAATTCTGGATTTACGAAGCTCAAGAGAAAGTTAAATATATATATACATATACGACAGATACCTTAAAAATCCAAACCAACAAGCACTCCCTTCTTTAACAGGAAATTTTCTATCTAAAATTACGTTTAAATAACATACTTACCGTGACCCAACTAGTGCAGACTCCGGCAGGGGTCTGACATTCCTGTCCTGTGCAAACTACTATCCGCCTATGCGGAGAAAATGAAACTACGGCCGATAACCTCCCGGAAGTAGGTAACCTCCCCTTTGTCCCGCTGGCTAGCACCCTCTTTTGACGGCAGCCATCATGACTCCTGTTCCTGTGCTCTTCATACAGCTAAGTTTTTTCGTATTTTCTGCCTGTCTGTCGATTCTACTAGATATTTCAGAAGTAGCAATGTGTTAAACTAAAATAAAACATCACTTACTTCCGCTTTTCGTATGCTTTGTTTGATGTCCTCCATCCTCTGTTCAGGATCGACGGATGCACCATTGGACTTGCTGTCCGATTTCTCTTCTTGGCTGGACTCTGACATCTGCAATGTGAGCGAAACACTTCATTCAGCTGTTGCAACACAAAATAAAACACACACACACACACGCACACACGCGTGCGCACGCACGCACGCACGCACACACACACACACACACATGCACGCACACACACACACACACAAAGAGCATGTATGCATGCAGATCATGCAAGCATGCTTACCCACACATGCACACAATCACAAGTATACACACACAAACACAACACACTGGATCTTAATCCAAAAAAAAACCTCTGTCACAAAAGAAGTCAAAATTTTGAGGATATACTAAAAAAAAATGTTTCTTCTGATACATCTACATAAGTTTTGTATTCAGACAAAATTAATGCTCTCCATTTCATCAACTCCTTCCCACAACTTGCGCTCTCCATTTAGAAGAATGGTCTCAAATTCATCTCTGATTTTACAAGTCGTAAAGATTTGCACTTCAAATAAAGAAAATGAATTATCCCAGTTTATTCCATTACCTGCTAAAAAGATTGCTCCTCCCTTTCAATTCCCCAAAATAAGAGTTCTGATTTAATTTGTGCACATTCTTTGGCAAACAAAAGATTCAGTGTGACTGATTTTACAAGAAAAATGTCCTCTCTAATTCTGAACTCTTCCCTACAACGAAAACAATGTATTCTCCCTCTTTTTCCATCTGCATGTCTTTCCATCTGTCTGCATTCCAACTGTTCCTGCACCCCCTCCTGTTGTTTTGTGTGTAAGTGTGTGCATGTGTGTGTATCTGTGTGTGTGTGTGTGTGTGTCTGTGTGTACTTTTTCTTGTTTTTTTTTTGTTTTTCTAGTGTGTGCATGTGTGTGCACGCATGGATACATGTATATTATGTGTGTGTGTGTGTGTGTGTGTGTGTGTGTGTGTGTGTGTGTGTGTGTGTGTGTGTGTGTGTGTGTGTGTGTGCGCACATAGATGCGTGCATACGTGTGTGTGCGTGTGTATGTGTGTGTGTGCATGCATGCGAGCATGTGTTCCCATGGTTTCTGACCCGGTCTGTCGATCTGGACTGCGATCTGGTCTGAAGCTGCCCTAACTGGCGGTAGTAGTCGCGGATCAGTTTGGTTTCCTTGGCGACTCGCCCAGCGCATTTTCTGGCCTCTTTCTCCAGTTCGGGGACCGCCCCATGCTCTCCACTCACTCTATTGCACTGCCACAGCAAACACACAACAACAACCTTAGTGACAGGCGTTCACCAAAAGCACTGCAAAACATTAGTGGTCATTTGTGTTCAAGGCATGCACACACACATGGCTGCACTGCGTACATATGTTTAGACACTGGCTGACACAGCTGTAAAGACGTTTGTTCGCACGCACGTGTTGACACTTAAGCAAAAATATTTGTAGCTTGTGGAACAACATCGCAAATAAAAATTTTATTACACCCACAACACTTGTATTTATCAAGATAGTTGCGGTAAACTTCTTCTTCTTCTTCTTCTGCATTCACTCATTTGCACACGAGTGGGCTTTTACATGTATGACCGTTTTTACCCCACCATGTAGGCAGCCATACTCCATTTTCGGGGGTGTGCATGCTGGGTATGTTCTTGTTAACATAACCCACCGAACGCTGACATGGATTACAGGATCTTTAACGTGCATATTTGATCTTCTGCTTGCATATACACACGAAGGGGGTTCAGGCACTAGCAGGTCTGCACATATGTTGACCAGGGAGATCGGAAAAATCTCCACCCTTTACCCACCAGGCGCCGTCACCGTGATTCGAACCCGGGACCCTCAGACTGACGCTTTAACCACTCGGCTATTGCGCCCGTCGTTGCGGTAAACAAATTAACTAACATAACCCCAGGCAGCACATTTCAGTCTTCCAGTTCCCAGCTCAGTATGAACTATTGACACTTTTTACAACTAAACATCCAGTTTGCTGTTTGAAATATCTTATCCCAGCCACCACTGTGTTGCAGTTAGCATCACAGACTGAAGACTGCTCAAATTTCCTGACCTACATTGCAAATCTGTCTTCATCCTGAGCATGGCTGGAATATGAAAGGAAGCGTAGGATGCAACCTGTCATGTGATTTCACACTGAAAAGACATCACCACCTGTCATTCAAAAAAATTGGTTTTAAAATCTGCGGCCCTTTGTTGAGACCTTGGTTTCATTTTTTCCACTTCCATGCCTGTGATGAGGTCCTGTGAAAAAGTCTTCAGAGTCTGTATTCAACATTCTATTCTACACTACTTTTAGTCACAATAAGACGGGCGCAACAACCGAGTGGTTAAAGCGTTGGGCTTTCAATCTGAGGGTCCCGTGTTCAAATCTAGGTAACAGCGCCTGGTGGGTAAAGGGTGGAGATTTTTCTGATCTCCCAGGTCAACATATGTGCAGACCTGAATCCTCTTCATGTGTATACGCAAGCAGAAGATAAAATACGCACATTAAAGATCCTGTAATCCATGTCAGCGTTCCGTGGGTTATGGAAACAAGAACATACCTAGCATGCACATCCCGAATACGGAGTATGGCTGCCTAAATGACAAGGTAAAAATGGTCATACACATAAAAGCCAACTCATGTACACACGAGTGAACGTGCTGAGTTGCAGCCCACGAACAAAGAAGAAGAATAAGAAGTCACAATAGATATCTGTGTGTCAATCAAAGCGACTCTAGCTGGACAGAACTTATCATCACAGTGTCAACCAAACACTGAATCTCTTCCTGCTGAGATCTGGATGTGATTGCGCTTCCAGGAGACGCTCTCTCAGTCTGGCTCCATTACTGAGCAATTATCACATCATCAGCAGGGGGCTGAGTAACTTGTATACTGTGTATACTGAATCAGAACAAGGCACCACTGAACACTACCAAAGTGATTAACAGCAGTGCAGCACCTCCCCCAGTAAGTAGTCTCAAGGCAGCCTGCCACTATAGCTCCCTGTTGACCAGACTGCCACAGAAGGACCCAGGATGTGGCTGTGTTGGGAGGGGTGGGGGAGAGGGGGGCATTCAGGATTAGCAGTGTGATAGTGATGCCACTGAAAGAGTGTTCAACAAAACAAAGAGGAAATATCCCACACTAACAAGAACTGCAAAACCTGTTCACACACACACACACACACACACACACACACACACACACACACATTCATTCATTCATTCTCTCTCTCTCTCTCTCAATCACACACACACACACACACACACACACACACACACACAGCAAAGCAAGTTAAACATCCACATACATCAGCATGCACTTAAACACTGCTCAATGAAGCAGCTATGACCAAAAGGAACAAATGGGATGGGCAGCATATTCCATCGTCCTATCCGTTTTGCCATATCAAATTCACACACAAAATGTACTTGCAAGAGATGGATTTATGCTTAATCTTGACATCATGATACATTAACATAAAAAAACATTAACTTGAGCACAATACACTAACAGTTTCGTTTGTCTATCACAATTTCACACCAAATCCTTACCAGCAAATACAAAAATTTACATGTGTAGAATAATCAAACCTTGGAATCAAGCGTCAATGCTCCAAAATGTATATGCACCTCTATTTCTTTTGTGAATACTATCTTCACATGTTTTGAAAATGTTCAACAGTTCATTACAACTGATGTTTTGGATGCAGTAACTGGTACAACAAAGCCAAATCATTACTGAAATAAGGAGAAAAATTGAGTGAAATATACAACAAAAAAAACCAACTTACATAAACAGCAGTTGAAAAGTTGCAAAAAAAAAAAACCCCAGTTAAAGTCTTCACTGACATCATGTGCTCCTGTTTAAAAACAGTTCTGATACATCATTAACTGATATGAGGAGAAAAGTAATACCCCAGTTTGAAAACAGTTCTGATACATCATTAACTGACATGAGGAGAAAAGTAATACCCCAGTTTGAAAACAGTTCTGATACATCATTAACTGATATGAGGAGAAAAGTAATACCCCAGTTTGAAAACGGGTTTTGATACATCATTAACTGATATGAGGAGAAAAGTAATACCCCAGTTTGAAAACGGGTTTTGATACATCGTTAACTGATATGAGGAGAAAAGTAATACCCCAGTTCGAAAACAGTTTTGATACATCATTAACTGATATGAGTAGAAAAGTAATACCCCTGTTTGAAAACGGTTTTGATACAACATTAACTGATATGCGGAGAAAAGTAATACCCCTGTTTGAAAACAGTTTTTGATACATCATTAACTGATATGAGGAGAAAAGTAATACCCCAGTTTGAAAACAGTTTTGATACATCATTAACTGATATGAGGAGAAAAGTAATACCCCAGTTTGAAAACAGTTTTGATACATCATTAACTGATATGAGGAGAAAAGTAATACCCCAGTTTGAAAACAGTTTTGATACATCATTAACTAATATGAGGAGAAAAGTAATACCCCAGTTTGAAAACGGTTTTGATACATCATTAACTGATATGAGGAGAAAAGTAATACCCCAGTTTGAAAACAGTTTTGATACATCATTAACTGATATGAGGAGAAAAGTAATACCCCAGTTTGAAAACAGTTTTGATACATCATTAACTGATATGAGGAGAAAAGTAATACCCCAGTTCGAAAACAGTTTTGATACATCATTAACTGATATGAGGAGAAAAGTAATACCAGGAGTGAGAAAAATATTTTCTTCTTCTTTCGTGTTTGTAGTTCCCATTCCTACATTCACTCTTATCTGCAAGAAGCCTTTTACGTGTATGAAAGAATTACTCTGCTTTTCAGGCAGCCACACTATGTTTTCAGGAGGTGGCAAAGATCAGCGGTGCTGGCAAGGGCTGCACTGACCTTATCATGTTGACATGGATCAAAGTTGTATTGCACCAGGTTGGTGAACACCTGGTTTTGGAACAGGTAGCACTGCAGACTGAACTGCCGACAAACCTGAAACACACACACACACACACACACACACACACACACACACACACACACACACACACACTCACACACACACACACACACACACACACACACACACACTCACACACACACACACATGCAAAACACAAGAAATTAAGACTCTGCCACAGAAACACATACCTGCAAAACACAGAAATTTCATCATGGCTTATCTGAATTAAAGTTCATTCTTATCACTTAATAATTAACATTCTTACTGTATGATAACTGTTGTTGTTTTTTATCTGTCATGTCATTCTCTTGAAGTACGCAGGTCTGCTTTATATGCTATGAATAACAAAACCAAAAATGTATACACACAAAAAAAAACCCAGTGATTTTTCCTCCTAAAAATGGAATGCCACTGATAACTGCACATAAAATATGAATATTCTATTATATCCATAAATCGGACATAGTCCTGAACCACTCAAGCTCTACCCAGGCAGACAGCCTGTTACGTAAACGACTCTGTGTTTGTAAAGCACTTACAGCTTGGTCTTTGACTGTGGTTGGGCACTATAGTATAAGTATCTATATCAATCAATAAACCAAATTGATCGTGCAAGTATGATACCTACCACATCCACCATTCACCATCAATCACTGGTCTCTTGTTTTTTTCTTCCCGTCTTCCATAAAACAAATTCCACACTTTAAAGATTGTGGAATTATGGAGAGCACAAATGCTGCATAATTGTGCCTCTTGTGCTTTTTTCTTTTTAGGGAAGACTCTTCCGTTGAAAAACTAAGAGCCTGCTACCTGTGATATTTTATTTCATCCCAAAACTAGCACCCAGGCAATCAATCACTGAGTGGGAGGAGCTAAAATCTTTGCCTAATTCAAGACTGTCGAAACACAGAAATTTTTTTTTTTAATATAAACACACTGATGTAAGCATGCACGCAGGAACACACACACAGACACACACACACACACACACACACACACACACACACCACACAAATGTACAGAACAAGCCATTCAGTTTTTTCTCCCCCTCCCCTTCCATTCCACACAAAAAAGACAAACAGAAACAAGTCACGCATGCAAGAAGTTCGCTCAGGATCCCACACCTTTTCGGCTTCTTCGGCAATGGTGGCAAAGGAGTTGGCCTCCACTTTGGAAATGTCAGCTGCTGTGGAGTTGGCCATAGTCAGATACTCCTGTATCCGCTCGTATATATCACAGTCTAGAGTCTGGCAACACACAATGCAACAAATTAATATATCTGTGTATTATTCATACATATCATAATCTAGAATCTGTCAACACAATGCAAAAAATTAATGTATAAAAAAAAAAAAAAAAATGAGAGAGGGAGAGGAGAGATTAAACAGACATGTACATAGCAAAACAAGAAATTAATGAAGATATCAATGCAAACAGCAGTAAATGGGTTAACCAGTCCCTAAGGAATAATGGTGACACAGCCAGACACTTTCATCAGGTCAGTACCTGAGGAATAATGGTGACACAGCCAGACACTTTCATCAGGTCAGTTCCTAAGGAATAATGGTGACACAGCCAGACACTCACCTTCATCAGGTCAGTCCCTAAGGAATAATGGTGACACAGCCACACACTTTCATCAGGTCAGTTCCTAAGGAATAATGGTGACACAGCCAGACACTCACCTTCATCAGGTCAGTCCCTAAGGAATAATGGTGACACAGCCACACACTTTCATCAGGTCAGTCCTATGGAATAATGGTGACACAGCCAGACACTTTCATCAGGTCAGTCCCTAAGGAATAATGGTGACACAGCCACACACTTTCATCAGGTCAGTCCTATGGAATAATGGTGACGCAGCCAGACACTTTCATCAGGTCAGTCCTAGGGAATAATGGTGACGCAGCCAGACACTCACCTTCATCAGGTCAGTCCCTAAGGAATAATGGTGACACAGCCACACACTTTCATCAGGTCAGTCCCTAAGGAATAATGGTGACACAGCCACACACTTTCATCAGGTCAGTCCTAAGGAATAATGGTGACACAGCCACACACTTTCATCAGGTCAGTCCTAAGGAATGATGGTGACACAGCCAGACACTTTCATCAGGTCAGAGCCAAGGGAATAATGGTGACACAGTCACTTTCATCAGGTCAGTCCCTAAGGAATGATGGTGACACATCCACACACTCACTTTCATTAGGTCGGGCAGGTCAGTGCTGTAGAAGCGGATTTGGTGAGCGTTAGCCCCAGCCATTGCCAACAGGTACTCATTGCGTGCTGCTGTCGATCTCGCCTCACACATCTCCTTTCGACTTCGCAGCTGAAAACACGAAAAATGAAATTTCATTGGTAAACAGTTGTTAAGAAAGTCATTCTTTGTATTCCTTGACTTATCAGGCAATCTGACCTGGTCTGGTTTGACCTTATTTTTGGCTTAGCAGAAAAACTAATTTCATCGGTAAACAGTTAAAAAAAAAAAAGTTATTCTTTGTATTCCTTGAATTATCAGGAAGTATGGTCTGGTCTGGTCTGGACTCAACTTATTTGGCTTAGCAAATCCTAACCCTTCATCCTTAACAGATAATGAGTTTTGAACATGTAAAGCACTATGAGTTCTATTTGAGAAAAAGCGCTGAATAAGTGTTTTTGTTATTGTCCAAGGCTGTAGTCTGCTGTATGTTTTTCTTTTTTATTTCATACATTCCTTTCATATGTCTGTTCATTCATTTATCAATATTACCGTTTCCAACTTGCCAAAATGACAAAACATTTAATCAAAAAACAACATCTGACAAAACCATATGTGTGAGCATGTGTATGCTGGGTAAGTGTGCGGAATGATTGTGGATTTTAGTTTTTATCAGCACATGTATGATGCAATTATGTGAATGTGTGAGAGACAGAGGGAGAGAAAGAGACAGTGTGTATGAATGTGTGCATGTGTGTGTATAGAAGCAAGAGAGAGAGAGAGAGTGTGCGTGTGTGTGTGTATGTGTATGTGTTTATCAGTGTGGCATGTGTGTGTGTGTATACATGTATACACAGATGCAATAACAGCAGTTAAAACGCTAGTGACAAAATAAGCAAATGCACACACTGTGTATTTATTTGCACACTATTCTGGTGGGGAGTGCTGTTCATGCTGTTTCTAATGTACCAACCTGTGTTTAAGTTGCTCCTTTTTGGCCAAATCTATTGTGCTGCTTCTGGGGCAAGCACTGTTCTAAGTTACAAACTTTGAAATCAGACTACTCTTTGTCTATTGTCAAGTGTGGGAAAAGTAAAAACTGACATGAAAAGGGATCAGAAGAGAGACAGACAGAAAAAAGAAAAATAAGATTTACTGAATTCTTTTTTTTTGTTCATAACTTGGTATGCATAAAAAAAAAGTTGGTTACTTACCATTTCAGACCTTGCAAAAAAGTTTCCGACAAGCTCTATCTTTGTTTCTTAATTGAGTAATTGTTCAGATACATTTGTTATGCTGGACATGGCAAATGTATTATCATCAAGGCCTGACAAAGCGTGTTGGGTTACGCTGCTGGTCAGGCATCTGCTCAGCAGATGTGGTGGAGCGTATATGGATTTGTCTGAATGCAGTGATGCAAGCTTGAGTAACTGAACTGAACGGAACGGAACGGAATGGAACGGAACTGATCTGAACTGAACTGAACTGATCTGATCTGAACTGAAATGAGCTGAACTGAACTGAACCTAACTGAACCAAACTGAACTGAACCAAACTGAACAGAACTGAACTGAACAGAACAGAACTTATCTGAACTGAACTGAACTGATCACCAATTCATGTCTGTACCATGTCTGTGTGCCCCATTGGATCAATTCATTTGCAAAAGAAGAAGAAAAGCAAAACAAAACAAAAAAGTAAAAAAAATAATTAGAAATGCACTCTCTAGCACAAGGGTATCCAACATAGAACTTACCTTCTGGCATGTTTTCTGGAGACCTGCCATGGACTGGAACAGTCCCGTGGATTTCCTCTTGAGTCTGCACACACACACACACACACATACACACACACACACACACACATGTGCATGCATGCATGCATGCACACATCACACCACATACACACACACACAAACACACACACTGTGTAATTTTCTGTGGTGCTCATTACTAACACTAAAACAGAACTCAGGCACACTCTTAAAATAAGCATTGTTGATTTTAAACTTTGACCTGACATGAAGCAGAGAAGTAAATTCTCTCTAAAGGCGCATGAAATGACAAATGCTTTTTGCTTCTAAGATTTGTTATATACATTTGTTTTATATATATATATATATATATATATAGATATATATATATTAAGAGAGAGAGAGAGAGAGAGAGATGAATGGAAAAGAAAATCAGACAACAAAACAACTGTTAATAAGAATTTTCACTAAATGTTATTGGAACATAAGTGATACTGTGCTTTGGATTATGACAATACTTTACACTACTGCCTGAGTAGTCCATCCATGCCAGAATATGTGATGTACCTACACATGAAAAAATTACATACTGCATATATGCACTTCCTCTCCATGTTTAAAAATCAGTCTTTCAGACAATTCTTTTAAGTCAGAGATTGTGTCTCGAAGTTCCAGTCTTGAGAGGTAAAAAATAATGACTCTTAAAGAAGTTGTTGTTGTTGTTTTTTTTGGGGGGGTAAATGAAAAAGCAAAATTACACTAAGCACCATAATATCATAAAGTAACAAGCAACACACACACATATTCTCACATACATAGACACACATACAGAGACACACAAACACACAGACACACAAAGACACACACACTCCCTCCACCCCTCCCACCTTCTCACTCCCCTCCTTCCCTCCCCTGACAACACAAAGGAACCCACTTGTCTTCAGCCTCGGAGACTTTCTGTCGAGCATCATTTGCGGTTGTCTCCTCCATGACGTAGGCCTTGTGAGCCTTGACCATCTCCATCACAGTGCTGCTCAACTCCCCTTGCAGCACACCCAGCTGAGGCATCACCTGGGTCACACACACATGGACATCGTCAGTCATTGTTCAGCCACTTGGTGTGCCTGACACATGTTTGTGTACCTAGCCTCCAGCTGAGGCTTCACCTGGGTCACACACACATGGACATCGTCAGTCATTGTTCAGCCACTTGCGTATGGTGTGCTTGATGCATGTTTGTGTACTGAGCTTCCAGCTGAGGCTTCACCTGGGTCACACACACATGGACCTCGTCAGTCACTGTTCAGCCACTTGTGTATGGTGTGCTTGACGCATGTTTGTGTACCTAGCCTCCAGCTGAGGCTTCACCTGGGTCACACACACATGGACCTCGTCAGTCATTGTTCAGACACTTGTGTATGGTGTGCCTGACACATGTTTGTGTACTGAGCTTCCAGCTGAGGCTTCACCTGGGTCACACACACATGGACCTCGTCAGTCATTGTTCAGACACTTGTGTATGGTGTGCCTGACACATGTTTGTGTACCTAGCCTCCAGCTGAGGCTTCACCTGGGTCACACACACATGGACCTCGTCAGTCATTGTTCAGACACTTGTGTATGGTGTGCCTGACACATGTTTGTGTACCTAGCCTCCAGCTGAGGCTTCACCTGGGTCACATACACATGGACATGAGTCAGTGGTCAGGAGAACACTTCATGCATGATGTGTTTGATGCTTGTATGGTTATGAATGTGTCAGTCAGCAGTTTGAAACATGTGTCCTTCTCAGCCACACCTATTTCATCCCTTATTTTTCAACACACACACACATGCTATCAGTCCCTTTTTATAAACCCTCTCACTCTCCTCTCATTCACTGATTCAATGTCAGTTCAAACCACACAAGTAGGGACTAAACAGTCCTCAGACAATTTCATCCTTTACAGCCAGCTTTCTGACTGTGTTTACTGCTTGGCATACCCTGTTTTCTGTGCTTTACTTACCACTAAATATCCTTCACAGATAGGTCAGGATGACCAAAAGCTGCTACTGCTCATCTTTCTGGTGTGTGTGTCTGTGTGTCTGTATGTGTGAGAGAGAGCACGCGTGCGGGTGTGCGTGCGTGCATGTGTGTGTGTGTGTGCATGTGTATTGAGTACTTGGGAATGAGTGTGTATGAGTGCATGTGTGTGTGTATGCATGTGTATGTGTGTGTGTGCATGTGCGAGTTTGCTTGCTGGCATGCATATGTCTTTTTGTAAGTGTGCACACATGTGCATGTGCAAAAATCTGCCCCATCAGACAGAGCATAATTATAAAGAAAGAAACAAACTAAAGTAAGTCTTAAATTAGTCAACCAAATTTCCCTTTCATTGACCAGAACTCTCAGATTTCATATATCCACACTTGCTCACGTACATGTACACACACACACACACACACACACACACACACACACACACACACACACACACACTTTCCCTTCCTGTGCCCAAAGAAGCTGAACAGCAATGAGTAATATCTGTAATGAGCCTCTGGACCCCTCTCAGCCACACCTTTTTCTTCCCCTATTTTCCACAAGTAACAGCCCCTTCAGCTCTTCTGGTGTAATACTGCACGCTGTGCACTACTCTTCTAAGCTTTCAGGAAATGGAAAGTTGTATATTCTTCTCAGTAAGAGAACAGCCCCAAAGTCATAACTATTCATATCACATCCACACATGCACACATGAACTCACACACAGACAAAAAATTCAAAAGCAAATCAGAAAGACAGACAGAGACAGTGGGAAATAAATATAAGGGCAAAAGATACAGAGATAATAAATCAAGATAAGGAGGACAGAGACTCACAGAGATAATAAATCAAGATAAGAATGACAGAGACAACAGAGAAAGTCATAGCCATGTAGACAAAGATTTCAACCAGAAACTTCCAGTAAGACACACACAAAAAACACACACAAAAAACACCCTATTAAATTTTTTTTTTTTTTTAACTGCAAGACCTGAGATAAATGTTCAAGGCAGAAGTAAAGTGAAGGTGAGAGGTGGGGGGATGCAGGGTCAAGGGAAGATAAGAGATGGAAATACTTTCCTTCTTCACTTCTTCACTCAAACCATGAGCCAATGACAACAGTGCAGCTGACCTACCTTGTCTTATGCATCTACTGATTTTACTGACTGACTTGTGGTTGTCTCAGACTGAGTGACATGGTTGCTGGCAGACCCAACTTTTTTTTTTTACAGAAATTCCATAAGAGAAAGAGAGAATAAGTTACATTGTTGTGAGTGTTTGGTTAAGTAGGTGATAGTGAATGTGAGTGTGAGTGTGAGTGTGTGTATGCGTACGTGTGCGTGTGTGTGTGTGTGCATGTGAATGTGAGTGTGTGTGTGTGTGTGTGTGTGTGTGTGTGTGTGTGTGTGTGTGTGTGTGTGTGTGTGTGTTCTGTTTGTGTATTTGCATGTGTGTGTGTGTGTGTGTGTGTGTGTATGTGTGTGTGTGTGTGGTGTGCATGTATACATGTGTGCGTGAACGTGTGCACATGTCCATGCTTGTCTGTGAGTACAGGTGTGTGCAGACATGCAATCCTCTGTCAATGACACAGATCCCAAACAAAACCCATCATGTGCAGTGACACCCCCTTTGGTCAGACATCAGGCCTGTAGCTGCCAGCAGACGACAATGTGAACAACCTTCTTCTTCTTCTTCTTCTGCGTTCATGGGCTGCAACTCCCACGTTCACTCGTATGCACACAAGTGGGCTTTTACGTGTATGACAGTTTTTACCCCGCCATGTAGGCAGCCATACTCCATTTTCAGGGGTGTGCATGCTGGGTATGTTCTTGTTTCCATAACCCACCGAACGCTGACATGGATTACAGGATCTTTAACGTGTGTATTTGATCTTCTGCTTGCATATAGACACGAAGGGGGTTCAGGCACTAGCAGGTCTGCACATATGTTGACCTGGGAGATCGTAAAAATCTCCACCCTTTACCCACCAGGCGCCGTCACCGTAATTCGAACCCGGGACCCTCAGATTGACAGTCCAACACTTTAACCACACGGCTATTGCGCCCGTCTGTGAACAACCAAACACATACTTTTTTGGTGCATTGCTGCTTTGCTGCCTTCACTCCCTTGAGGGGTTCAGCGATTCTCTCTGCATAAATTTCCGCAGCCTGCAGTCTGGCTTTGGCCTGCCGATCCGTCTCGTCCAGTAGGTGGCGCCACACTGCAACCACCGTCCTGACGACAGGAGCAGCAACAACCATCGTCATCATCATCATCATCATAATCAATGTTATCATCATCATCAAACCACACTGCCACCACCGTCCTAACACAGGAACAGCCAAAATCATCCTCATCATCATCATCATCAAACCACACAGCCATCACCGTCCTAACACAGGAACACAACAATCATCATCATCATCATCATCATCAGTATCATCATCATCATCATCAATCCACACAGCCATCACAATCCTGACAACAGGAACACAATAATCGTCATCATCGTCATCATCATCATCATCATCAGTATCATCATCATCATCATCATCATCAGTATCATCATCATCATCATCAAACCACACAGCCATCACAATCCTGACAACAGGAACACAACAATCATCATCATCGTCAGTATCATCATCATCATCATCATCATCAAACCACACTGCCACCACAATCCTGACAACAGGAACAGTAACAATCATCATCATCATCACCATCGTCATCATCATCATCAAACCACACAGCCATCACAATCCTGACAACAGGAACACAACAATCATCATCATCATCATCATCAGTATCATCATCAAACCACACAGCAACAAAAAAAAAAAAAAAAAAAGAAATACTTATCTTCATGCATTCAATGTTTGAACAGTATCTCACTAGCATGCTATTCAAAACTGCGCCTGGGTTTTGAAACTGACAAAAGCAACTAAACATTCACTGACATTTGCAACAACAGCAAAAAATCAAGAAAGAAATATATCATACAGATATGAATTTATCTAATCAATCGCAATGATACCAACATAAATCACACTTCTGTGATCAGTCTCAAATGAAACCAACAGAAGGCACACTTCCGAATTTATGGCAGATCATAAATATAAAAATATTATAAATACAGATTATGAATATGTGTCCTTATAATCAAAAACTGACAAAAGATCAGAGAAAATGAATTAAAGAAAATCCCAAAGAAATCTAAAAGCTTATGTTAGAAAAACTGTCATTAAAAATAGCAGATATATGCATCTGTAATGATATTTTTACATGATAAGTTAGAAAAATACAAAAGGATTAAAACACACACACACACACACACACACACACACACACACACACACACACACACACACACACACACTAATATGCATATACTCATGAATTACACAGTAACTGTAAGCTGTCAAAATAAACAATTTTTCCAGCAAACAGTATCATGCATGAGCTAAAAAAAAAAATTTGCATGACAATAAACAAATCGCCCATAGGTTTGACCCATGAGTGCTGAACTGGAATGACTGCATTAATACTATTCACATCCAGCACTCCTGAATACCATGACTTACAGTCAAGTTGTAAACATGTCCAAAGTATCTGAGCTGCCATTCTTCATGGTCTGATACACATTGTGAACTTCAAACAGGTTCTTCCAGTGACAAAGGATCTACTATACTTCTCTGTGACAAGAACTGACTTGTTTCTTAAAACAAAAGTTGCCCATAAAAATAACATTTTTTAAAAAGTAATCTTATAGATTTCCATGATAAAGTTATATACACATACACATGTGATTGTGCGTGCACAAACGCACAGAACCTTCAGTGAGAAAACAGGTTCAGTCATTCAAATCTCTCTCTCTCTCTCTCTCTCTCTCTCTCTCTCAATCACATGTTTTCCAACTCATATAGCAACTGTATGAACACAGTTTTGTTTGAAAAATTCATTAAAAAAAAAAAACATACTCAAATGAACACTGCTTTCATATTCATGTCAGCACTGATCAAGAGATATGTTAATTACAAGTCATAATGTGCAGCGCAGTGTTATGAATCATTCATGCTACAAAACGTGAAACTGGATTGATGGCAATTAAGCCTCCAGACCTACTACTGTTACATGAGGTGATGTGAACATATTCCTCTGTCTTAAATGTGTGTGACACAATAATCAAATTTGAACTAAAACAATAAATGCTTGATTCACAAAACAAAAGCCAATATATGCAACTGGAACGAAGGCACAAAAAAACCTATTATTAAATAATCAATGAACAAACTCGACGTGCATTTACATAACAGAAAGTGTGTGTATTACGCAACAACAATGCAAACAATCATGCACAACAACATGCATGACTGTCATGCAGCTTCAAATGACTTGCTATCAAAACTTAAAAAAATAAACAATGTGCAAATTGTCTTATCAAACTGTGTGCTGACAGAATTCAGATACATGATATGGTCTGCTTTTCAAAGAGAAAGGGAAAAAAAGGAAACAGAAAGAAAAAGTAAATGTTGAAACAAGTGCTCATACCTTCCTCCAGAGGGTCTTATCAAAATGGAAGAAAAAAGATTGTTTTCAAGTTTATGAAGCATGGCAAAATATGAAGCATTGCAAGCTGTAGAATTGTTAATGTGTTATATTTAGTCAAGGAATTAGCACTGCATTCCTAAATCAGTGTCATCATTTGTTATGATTCACACATATACCCCACACCCTCCACACACACACACACACACACACACACACACACACTACAATCCAGACAAACAATTCAAGCAAGAAAGCATCCTTTCCCTTGACACACAATAGATATAAATAAATATGTGAGTGTACATGCATTGTGTATGTGTTACTGCATTTGAACCACTGAATGAACAAGTGATAATGTGTCAATGTGTGCATGTGTGTGCACGTGCATGCGCATGTGTGTGTGTGACTGCTATCAGCAATTAGTCAAGCTGATGTTCACTTCTGTAGACCCCCAGTGTTAAAAGGGAAAGCACTTCAGTCCACTGCCCGCGCGCACACACACACACTCACACACACACACACAGTCAGCATTTTGTTAATGGTTTCTGATTATTATACTGTTAAGTGTAACTGTATGTTAGTTATGCATTTTTTGGTAGTTTTCTACCATTTCTGTTTTCCTAACCCACCCCTCCTTTTTCTTTTTTTCTTTTTTTTTTATCATCTAATATCACTGGTGGTGAAAAGACGCTGAACTAAAGAACGAACTAACAGAGTCAGCACCAGCTACGCCAACACTCACTTGTGTTCGTGGCCATCCTCACTGGCAATGTCAGGCTGTGCAGGAAAGTCTCTCTTCAACAACTGGCCGGTCACTTTCAGCAATCCCTGAAACACACACACACACACACACACACACACACACACACACTTAATATGCAGCTTTTTTTCCCCATACGTTTCTGTGGTTCACATTAACATTATATATCAATTATACAACACTAATCAAGATAATATATCAATAAAAATGTTAAACAAGATTATATATCACAATTATAAAGCACTAAATAAGATATATATATATATATATATCAATTACAATCAGTTAAACTAAATTATATATCAATTATAAAGCGTTAAACATGATTCTTTCAATTATAAAGCATTAAACAAGAGTATATATTAATTACAAAGCATAAAACAATCTCCCCAGAAGTCTGCATACAACAATCACAAGGACAGGGTGATTTGGGTCATATGAACATCATAAGAACACAGTGCCACAAACTTCATGTGATGAATAAATATACTTCAGGCACACTATTTTCCCTCTGTGTGTGTAAGAGTGTGTGTGTACTTGTACTGTATTTCTCCTTTTTTTTTTTCTTTTTTTTTGTCACAACAGATTTCTCTGTCAGGCAGAGCGCATCACTACACTGAGAGTGCCACCCTTTTTTTTCCCCGTGTGTGCAGTTTTATTTGTTTTTCCAATCGAAGTGGATTTTTGCACTGAATTTTGCCAGGGACAACCCTTTTGTTGCCGTGGATTCTTTTACGTGCGCTAAGCGCATGCTGCACACGGGACCTCAGTTTATCATCTCATCCAAATGACTAGTGTCCAGACCACAACTCAAGGTCCAGTGGAGGGGGAGAAAATATTGGGGACTGAGCCGTGATTCGAACCAGTGCGCTCAGATTCTCTCGCTTCCTTGGCGGACGCATTACCTCCAGGCCACTCCACTATGTGTGTGTGATAGTGTGTGTGTGTGTGTTGAAATGAATGAATGTGTGTGTGTCTAAATCACCATATACTGTTATAGTGAACAGATAATGGTACGAAGAAGATTAGATGTCATCAAAGCCTCTCTCTCTCTCTCTGTTCTACCTGTCTGTCTATGACTGTGTGGGTGTAAGTAGGCATGGCACATCTCAGCACAAAAAGATTTCCTTTTCATGACTCAAGAAATGTCAAAGAAGTTGCAATCAACATCACTGTCAAGAAGAGGCTTTTCTTCTCATCAAGAAATGTCAAACCTGCTAACATTTCTGAAATCACTGAAAGTCACAGTCACTGAGAGAACTCAACATCCAGGATGCCTCTGTGGTTGTCTAGATGAAACCATTCCGATCTAATATATATGTATCTCTTTTTTTTTTTTATCCTGCCCATTTCTGCTGCTGACAGTCAATAAATCTTGTGTACAAGATGCTTCGCAGCAATACACGCCCCCCCCCCCCCCCCCCCCCCCCACCCCATTTTTGACTTCTGACCTCAGTCTTCTTTTTGTTATTTTGGAAAGAACACATGCATGCACTCATGCAAACACACACACATAAATACACAAAAGTCACATGAGCAATTTCTCATGTGAATTTCTCTTTGGAGATAAAGCTGACTTGGCATATTTCAACATCTTGATGTTACTCTGAGGTAAGAACTATTGGAATCTCCTAAGTTTTTGTGGGTTTTTTTCATATTTTAAATTATTCACTCACCCACACAAGCAAACACACACACACACACACACACACACACACACACACACACACACACACACACACACATTGTGCCAGTACATTAACAGAAACATACACTCACCCACACATACATACATGCCGCCTCACGCAGATACACACACACACACACACACACACACACACACACACACACACACACTGAAATGGCAAAACAAACTCTTTCTTCCTGTTTCTCTACGCAATAAACACATGGAACAAAAACAGTCTGGCAAGAACATGATGACAAAAATTGATTTTATCAACAGCCTACCGTCAGGTGGCATAATTACCATGTTCCATTTTCTGTCTAGTACCAACTGAAATAGGAAAGATGGGGGCGGGGGTAAAAGTAAGATCGCACAAAAATAACTGCAAACAAAAGGGTGAAAGTCACTGGTGGAGCATAATGGATAAAGAAGCACTGAATTTAATTACAAGTCAGGCAGTTCAAAACATACAATGTTTTCCTGCAAATTCCACACAATCTTCATTCCTGCTGTTTGTTCCAGTAATACTGCCAGGTAAAAATTAATGCTGTTTCTATAAAATGTATATAAATTTCTGATTTGAGGTTCTATTCTGATCTGATTTTTTTCTACTGCCCCATTTTCAGTGCCATGCCCTTGATCCCAGCCAACCTGTATCCCCAATACTCATTGTTCTAAAATTCCATAAAAATAGTTGAATCCAATATAAAGTCTGCTGGACTGTGTGGGGTTTTTTTTTTTATCACTTTACAAAAACAAACGCACAAAGCACACATACAAATATTACACACAAAAATACACATGCACATTCATTTACAGGAGTTGGCAGATGCTTGCTGCAGTCTGCAGCAAAAAGTGTTAAATCCCAGACGATAGTGTATGTGTGCCTACACACATGACACATGTGCATTCACAGACACACAGACACACCTTTTTCTTTCTTTCTTTTTTTTACATCTGATTGCAGTCTAGATCAACAGACAACATCACCTGGAAAAAAAAAGAGTGTGACAGGTTGTCAAGAAGTGCCAACATTTGAAGCAAAGAAGCACACATTGAGCAGGCAGGTAACAGGACTCTTTCATCAACATCACCTGTTGGCACACCTACATCACTGATCCGACCTGACCTGCAGGCCATACAGAACTATTCCTGTCCTCACAACATTCATGAGACTAAGATGCATGCATAAAAAATGTATGACTTTGCTTTTTGTTTTGTTTTATTTTTACTGCCAAGTGACCAACGCTAAATTTTATGAATTTCTCTGAATCCAGCCATCTGTCTGCAGCTTTGTTTTTTCATTGGTTTGCATGGACAGGCACAAGAGCACACACACACACTCTCTCTCTCCCCTCACACACACACACTCTCTCTCTCTCTCTCTCTCTGTGTCTCTCACAGACACACACATACACACTGACATTCGGCTTGTCTGTGGCCGGTTTTTGCCTGTATTCATAGGCTTTATGTTGAAGAGGGCAAGAAAAGTGTCAGCCTTCCGTATCGCCATTGTCACGCTTCGACGACGGGTAGACGGTGTCAGTTTTGGCCTCCTCCTCTGTTATTTGTTCTGGGGTAGTTTGCTCCTTCGATGTGGGGACATTGAAAGTAACCCAGGACCAAACACAAATCCCACCAAAGATAGCATGAGGCAGACAAGACTCGCAAGTGCAGGAACCTCTCGGAGGGCTAGTCTGGAAAGATCTAGTGGTGCTGGTGCTTCGGTGTCCTCCCCTTCGCCCACAGAACCCACTCTCAGTGACATCATGGCAACTATTAAAGCCGTGAGTGATCAGATGGGGTCACAGATGGAGACAAAGATGGAGGAGCTGAAGCAAGAGCTGAAGCAGGAAGTCCGTGACATCAAAGAGGAATGTACAGCTCTGCGAAGTGATCTGAGGGGGATGAGGGAGGAGATGGGAAAGCTGAGAGAGGAGAACGAGGAGCTGAAGAAGACGAACCAGGACCTGTCCCAGAAGCTGACCGACTGCGAGACTAGGATCGACGATCTAGAGGGCCGCTCCAAGCGCAACAACCTGATCTTTTACGGCCTTCCCAGGGGAACCAACGAGACCAGTGCAGACTGTGAGTGCCTAGTGCAGGAACTTCTGACGGACAAGATGGACATGACTGATGTGGTGGAGTTTGACCGAGTGCATCGGCTGAGTTCTAGGCCTGACTCTCCTGTGATTGCTCGTTGTGCTTTCTATAAACAAAAGGTAACTATCCTTAAGGCTAAAGGCAAACTGAAAGGCTCTAACATATTCATTGGTGAGGATTTTTCAAAAGGTGTAAGAGAGATAAGACGAAGATTAACACCACACTTGAAAAAAGCTAGACAGGATGGAAAGAGAGCCACGATGGTGTACAACCATTTGCTTATTGACGGCAAAAAGTTCTCTGTCAATGCGAATGACAAGCTTGTCGAGTATAAATAGGGAACCGGCCAGCCCGTATTTTTTACAAGCTGTGTATTTTTTAATGAGGCGGGCAAAAGAAAGGGTACACCGGTATTGCCGTCCTGTGCTGACCGAAATGACACTGAACCGGCACGTGTTTTAAGTGACGAGAACGGTGTGCATATGGGGTTTGCTGATGAAAATTTGCCGTGTGTGACAGTTGAAAATCCTGTTTGTGAGCATAGGCACAGGGTGAATGACGATTTGTTGAATCAAAGTTATAATTTTGTCAGCAAAGGAAATTGTAAAAATAAATCGCTATCTTTCATTCATTGGAATGTCAATGGACTGCTACCAAAATTACATGACAATGATTTTGTTTCGTTTCTTGACTCTTTTGACTTTATTTGTTTAGTTGAAACGTTTATTGATGAATTTAAGTCTTCTGCATTTTCTGGATATACTAGTTTCAGTGTACCTGCAATTAAATTTTCAGTAAAGGGGAGGCGATCGGGAGGAGTTCTGTGTCTTGTCAAAGATGTGTTTGTTCCATTTGTGAAGCAAGTTGATGTGAAATCAAACAGTTTTGGTGCATTAATTGTCGATAAAAATGTGTTTGGTGTTGATAAAGATGTGTTGTATGTGTATTCTTATGTGCCACCTGAGGGTTCTCCCTATTATGCTCATTTTGACTGTGAAAATGGTATTGCGTTATTAGAGGAGTTCTTGACTGATTGTTTGTTAGCCTGCAGGGATGTTTATATATTGCTGTGTGGGGATTTGAATGGAAGAACTTCTAATGTCTCTCACTACTGTCAGAATGTTTCAGATATTTCAGAGTTCCAACATGTAAGCCACCCAGTTAGTGTTAATCGTTGTTCTGAAGATTCTGTACTTAATAACTATGGTAAATTGTTGTTGAACATGTGTACTGCCCTTGACTTGTGTATTCTAAATGGTATGTGTCATGGCGACCAAAACGGTTGCTACACGTATGTGTCAGACAGTGGGTGCAGTGTGAATGATTATTTTCTTATGTCTTGTGACCTGTATGCATTGTTGTGTGATTTATGTGAGGTGCGAGTGTCTGAAAGAATTGATTCAGATCATATGCCTGTGGAACTTCATTTTAGGAATATTGGTGCTGAGCTGGAAAATACAAAGTTAGAAAATGACTTTATGTTGGATAAATTTGTGTGGAATGAGGATTATGCTGATGTGTATAATAACAATATATCATCTGAAGAATATCAAGAAAGGATTAACTTTGCAATTAATCTTATTGATGTTGATATAAATCAAGCGTTAAAAGTGTTTAATGAATGCATTAAGGACGCTGCTGAATGTATGAAGAAACAAATATGTGTAAGGAATAAACTGAAACAGAAAGACTGGTTTGACGCAGAATGTCGCAGCAGTAAAAGAAATGTTCGCATGCTTCTTAACAAATTTAGACGCACATTAGATGCTAATGATCGTAATTGCTTTAGGAAGGCCAGACGGGAATATAAGTATCTGCTAAAGAGAAAGCAAAAACTGTTTAATGCCTCTTTGCTGTCAGAATTAGTTGCTTCGATTAAAAATCAGAAAGATTTCTGGAACAAAGTTCGTAATATTTCATTGAAACGAAAACAGCCTGTTAACAATATTAGTGAAGATATGTGGTTTGAACATTTTAAGACTCTTCTTACAAAAGATGTTGATTCTGACAATGAATTTCAGTGGGAGCAAGGGGAAGGGGAAGGGGAAAATTATTTAAATCGCCCGATTTCAATAGACGAAGTAATGTTTGCTGTACGTAAAATAAAAAGCCGTAAAACTGCAGGACCAGATGGCATAATTGGTGAATTGTTAAAGTATGGTAGTAAAACTGAATCAATTCTGAATTTTTTTGTAATGTTTTTTAACTGTTTATTTAACAGTGGTGTCTATCCGGAGAACTGGACTGAGTGTGTTGTTTTACCTCTTTACAAAAAAGGAGATGTGAATAATCCAAGTAATTATAGAGGTATTTCTCTTTGCGATATTAGTAGTAAACTTTACAGCACTATCATTAATCATAGATTGCAAGAATGGGTAGAAGACAATAACATCACAGGCGAATACCAAGCAGGTTTTAAACGGGGCTACTCTACTGTGGATCATATGTATACTATAATGGCTTTCGTTCAAAAACAATTCTCTTTAAATCGTAAATTGTATGTAGCTTTTATAGATTTTGAGAAAGCCTTCGACTCTATAAATAGAACAATTCTTTGGCCGATTCTTTTGAAAGCTGGTGTTCATGGAAAATTGTTGAAATGTATAATGAGTATGTATGCATGTGTGAAAGCTCGGGTAAGGTGTGGGGGTAGGATGACAGATTATATCCAGTGTACTTCTGGGGTGAAACAAGGTGATGTTTGCAGCCCTATTCTGTTTTCTCTTTTTATTAACGAACTAACCACTGAAATTATTAGAAACGGAAAACATGGTGCTCAGTTTACGGGTGATATTTTAGAGTTGTTTATTCTTCTTCTAGCAGATGATGTTGCGTTAATTTCTGAAACTATTATTGGTTTGCAAACACAATTAAACAATCTGTTTCGTTCTGCAAATTCACTTCAGTTGAAAGTAAACATGTCAAAAAGTAATATAATTGTTTTTAGAAAAGGTGGGTATTTAGGAATTAGAGAAAGATGGACGTATGGCGGGGTTATAATGCCTGTAGTGAATGCATATAAATACCTAGGAATATATTTTTCAACTAAGTTAAGTTTCACAGCTGCATGTAAGGATTTATCAAGTAGAGCTAAACACGCATTACTTTGTATTATGAAAAAATGATAACTTTAGAAAATCATTCTTTTGAGTTGCTTATGAAACTATTTGATTCTCAGATACAACCTATTGTTCAGTATGCAGCTGAAATTTGGGGTCTGTCTAATGCTGCAGTATTTTGTGAGAATGTACATTTATTTGCGTTGAAAAAGTTTCTAGGAGTAAGTATGAAAACGCCTAATGATTTGATCTATGGCGAGACAAAAAGATATCCGATATATCTCAATTCTGTGACAAGATGTATCTCTTACTGGTTAAAATTAACACAAATGGAAGATTTTAGGTTGCCAAGAAAAGCATATAATATGTTATATGATTTGGATGTAAGGGGTAAGAAAAACTGGGTATCAATGGTGAGAATTAAGTTATGTGAAATGGGATTTGGTTATGTGTGGTTACAGCAGGGAGTAGGGGATATAAATGGATTTATCCGTACATTTCGAAATAGATTAATTGATTGTAGATGGCAAGTATGGTCGTACCACATTCAAGATAGCGATCGATTTGAGTTTTATAGGCAGTTTATTTCTGTGCATTCACTTCCGGTTTATCTGTCAATGAAGATGGATAGGCATTTGAAATGTATTATGACAATGTTTAGATTTGGCATTTCCGATCTCTCTCTTCATCGTTATCGTTATAGTAAATTGAATGATCACGATATTATTTGTCCCTTGTGCAGATGTGCTGAAGAAAATGAACTTCATTTTGTGTTACGTTGCCCTGCCTTAAATGACCTTAGGCTACAGTTAATTCCACAAAAATATCATAGACATCCATCTCTGTTTCGACTTTCCTTGCTAATGTCATCAACAAATGAAACCATTGTAAAACAGTTCGCTATATACTTGTATAAGGCATTCAAAATCCGCAGTTTGATATGTGATTAATTGTGCTTTTTGTGTGTGCATGTGCATTGCTAGAATTGTAGTTAAATGTTTTCTGTTCCACATTGTTCTGGAATGTAACAATTTGTGTTCACTGATCCCCTTCATGAGGGGCTACGGCCTTTATTGAATAAAAATGTTCGTTCGTTCGTTCGTTCTCTCTCTCTCTCTCTCTCTGTGTCTCTCACAGACACACACATACACACCAACACACAATCTCCCCACACGCCCCATCACACACACACACACATACATGCAATGCCCTTAGAGAGTTTGCTAGTGTTTACAGAAGCTTAAGAATGTTTACTGGAAGTTTTAAATGTTTGTGGATGGAGTTTTAAGTGTTTGCAGGAGTTCACAAGTGTTCACAAGAATGCAGTTATAATATTTATCCCAAACCTGCATGTGTGCATGTATGCACACACACACAAACACATGGCACAAGCACACACACACACACACACACACACACACACACACACACACACACACAAAAACTGAAAAAGCACACACACACACACACACACACACACACACAAGCTGACAAAGCGCACACACACACACACACACACACACACACACACACACACACACACACACACACACATCTGTGAATCTGGGTGCATTCAAAACCTACAGAAAACCTGACACAAAAAAGCAGGCTTGGTGTGATGGGCTGTCAAGATCTGCCAGCAGTTGGCAGCAGGGAAGCAGAACTGAGCAGGTAGCAAACAGGACCCCACCTCACCTGACCTGTAGTATATCCGTCTGCAGAACATGCACAACGTGAAGACCCTGGTATCTTCTTTTTCTTCATTCATGGGCAACTACCACGCTCACTTGAATGTACACAAGTGGGCTTTCATGTGTATGACCGTTTTTACCCCTCCATGTAGGCAGCCATACTCCATTTTCGGGGGTAGATGCTGGTATCAAACTGAATGGGTTCATTGTTACCATCCACTTTATACTGCGAGTTGCTCAATCTTCAGTTATTTTGGTTAATGTCTTTCCATAATGGTGACTTAAGATGAAAATCTACCTCCTTCCCCATCCCATCTATCCCTCTTGTCATCACTTTTTCCCCTTTCCCCTCTCCCCCACCCCCCAATCCCCCAACTCCAAAAATATATACATATATATTATAACAACAAACTAAAAAATCAACAGGTAAAATAACGTGTGTATAGTGTGTCTGCACATGTGTGTGTGTATATATATGGATGTGTGTGGACACATGTGCATGCGTGCAAATGTGCACATTCACATGTGTTTGCCTGCGTGCATATTGCTGGAAGGAGGCAAAACTCCGAACTCCCAACACCTACATGAAACAACTCCCCACATCCTTTTTATCTTCTCTACCACCTGGTGCTTGTTCAGATATTATTTATTTGGGTGGGGTTTCCCTTGTACAGGGAGTCCAGTCATGTGAGTTGTTCAGATATTATTTATTTGGGTGGGGTTTCCCTTGTACAGGGAGTCATGTGAGTTGTTCAGATATTTTGGTGGGGATTCCCTTGTACAGGGAGTCATGCGAGTTGTTCAGATATTATTTATTTGGGTGGGGTTTCCCTTGTACAGGGAGTCATGTGAGTTGTTCAGATATTATTTGGGTGGGGATTCCCTTGTACACGGAGCCATGTGAGTTGTTCAGATATTATTTATTTGGGTGGGGATTCGCTTGTACAGGGAGTCAGGGAGTCATGGGAGTTGTTCAGATATTATTTGGGTGGGGTTTCCTTTATACATTCAGTTATGGGAGTTGTTCAGATATTATTTGGATGGGGTTTCCCTTGTAAAGGCAGTCATGCAAGTTGTTCAGATATTATTTGGGTGGGGTTTCCCTTGTACAGGCAGTCATGGAAGTTGTTCAGATATTATTTGGGTGGGGTTTCTCTTGTACAGCCAGTCATGGGAGTTGTTCAGATATTATTTGGGTGGGGATTCCCTTGTACAGGGAGTCATGCGAGTTGTTCAGATATTATTTGGATGGGGATTCCCTTGTACAGAGAGTCATGGGAGTTGTTCAGATATTATTTGGGTGGGGATTCCCTTGTACAGGGAGTCATGGAAATTGTTCAGATATTATTTGGGTGGGGATTCCCTTGTACAGGGAGTCATGTGAGTTGTTCAGATATTATTTGGGTGGGGATTCCCTTATACAGGGAGTCATGGGAGTTGTTCATATATTATTTGGGTGGTGTTTCCTTTATACATTCAGTTATGGGAGTTGTTCAGATATTATTTGGGTGGGGATTCCCTTGTACAGGCAGTCATGTGAGTTGTTCAGATATTATTTATTTGGGTGGGGTTTCCCTTGTACAGGGAGTCATGCGAGTTGTTCAGATATTATTTGGGTGGGGATTCCCTTGTACAGGGAGTCAGGGAGTCATGTGAGTTGTTCAGATATTATTTGGGTGGGGATTCCCTTGTACAGGGAGTCAGGGAGTCATGCGAGTTGTTCAGATATTATTTGGGTGGGGATTCCCTTGTACAGGGAGTCAGGGAGTCATGCGAGTTGTTCAGATATTATTTGGGTGGGGTTTCCTTTATACATTCAGTTATGGGAGTTGTTCAGATATTATTTGGATGGGGTTTCCCTTGTACAGGCAGCCATGCAAGTTGTTCAGATATTATTTGGGTGGGGATTCCTTTATACATTCAGTTGTGGAAGTTGTTCAGATATTATCTGGGTGGGGTTTCTCTTGTTCAGCCAGTCATGGGAGTTGTTCAGATATTATCTGGGTGTGGTTTCCCTTGTACAGCCAGTCAGACTCTTCAGATATTATTTGGGTAGGGTTTCCATTGTACATTCAGTCATGGGAGTCGTTCAGATATTATTTGGGTGGGGTTTCCCTTGTACAACCAGTTATGGGAGTCGTTCAGATATTATCTGAGTGGGGATTCCATTGTACATTCAGTCAAGGGAGTTGTTTAGATATTATTTGGGTGGGGTTTCCCTTGTACAACCAGTCATGTGAGATTATTCACAAAGCCTGTAACCCGGCTGGAAAGACTCTGTGATGGAACTCATACTGGTCAGAATTACCAGAACAGACAAGCTGCATCACAGACTTCAGAGGAAATTGGTTTCTTCTTTTACTGATCAGGGGGTTTGATCCATGACTCAAAAGATAACTTACAGATGTAACATCCTGGAAACAGAACTGTTTCTCCAGAAATTTGCTTCATTAAAACCTGGATGCCAAACATGCGTTTTAAATCTTCCAGCCTCAACCCACCATCCTCCCTCCCTATCAATCCCTACATACATTCTCTCTGTCTCTCTCTTTCTCTCTCTCTCTCCCCCTCTGTCTCTCGCTCTCTCAAGCACACAGGCATGTGTGCGTGCATGTGCTACATGCATGTGTGTGTTCCACATTGTAAGGGATCAGAGGCGTTCTAAACTAAAACATTTCTGAGTTCTCTCTCTCTCTCTCTCTCTCTCTCTCTCTCTCAATCTGTCTGTTTCTCCAACACTCCTATGAACTACATCTCATATTGATAATTTTTGCCTTTCCATGGATTGTTTTTGTGTGTATCATAGAAACTGCCCTATAAAGGGCAGGAACTGGATTTTTTTTTTTTTAATTCACATTACTGCTTATCAATTATCCTTGACAATAATTTGAATAAAGACTCTGCCTTGCCTTTCTTCCCTCTCTCTCTCTCCCTACTTCCCTCCCTCTCAAAGCAGGGAAAGGGGTGTATAATAGACCAGGTAAGAAAAAAAGGAGGGGGGAGAAAGAAAAAGTTTAGGATGGGTAGAGATCACAGCAGAAAAAGCAATACAGTCCTTGAAACTGCCAGCCAAGGTCCGGAGGAAGGGCAGGGGGGTGGAAGTGGGGGTTGGGATGGGGGTGGTGGGGTAGTTGGTTTAAGCCGAATTCAGGATGGAAGAGTTTAAAAATATCCTGCTTCAGTGCTTGTGTGTGTGTGTGTGTGTGTGTGTGTGTGTGTGTGTGTGTATGCATTTGTGTGGGTGTATAATATATGTATCAACATGACTGACCAAACTACTGCCAACCATCATTTCTTTTATGTCTTCAGAATAATTTCTTTTTTTCTTTTTTTTAATAATGGCAACTAACCCAAAAATCTGACTCTGTGTTAACATTGTTGTTAGGTTTTAGTATCAGTTGATCCTATAATAAGAAAGCAATATCTTCTTTTTATAGTTTTTTGAGCTGGCTTAAACATTATTCAAAAGGAAAAAAAAGAAGAAAAAACAGGGAGACAGGAGTTGGTCAATGGTGATAACAGTCACAACAATTCTGCAGTTTCTTTTCAAAGTTTAACCTGTTCAATTTTTTTCATTTTCTTCTGTGCACACACACACACACACACACACACACACACACACACACACACACACACACACAGTACACAGTTACACACACACATGGCCCTCCAGATCAGTTGTGCCAATCCTATTCATTCTCTGCTGTTCACCTCACAATCCACTTCACCCCCTACTTAAAATACAAACTGGGTTTGTTTTTCGCATTAAGCTTACCTGAAGTACCTCCTGCATCAGCGTCTTCAACATGTGTATGCACATTTGTGAGTGCCAGCATGTGTGCTTATCTGTGTCGGCATGTGTGTCTGCGTGAGTCTCTGTGTGTGTCGTATGTGTGTGTATGTGCATGTACATGCATGCATATATGTACATAAGTGTCTGTGTGAGTGTGCGCATCTGTGGATATGTGTATGTGTGAGATAGAATGAGAGAGGGCGAGTGTGTGTGTGAGAGTGCATGTACACATGTGTGCACTCTGCGTGACTACAAGTATGCAAGAGTGTGTACATGTGTATGTAAGAGTGTGTGTGTGTCACTCTGTGTGTGTGTGTGTGTGTGTGTGTGTGTGTGTGAGCACAAGTGTTCAAGCATGTTTATGTCCTGGAAAGGGGAAGTAAGGTGGTGGAAATGGAAAGAGAACTGAGAGTTATTTTCTACAGAAGATAACAGACAGACCACATTACGTGCATGTTGATTAGAAAACCAGTGCACTTTCTTGTCATCGACTTGTCACTCCTTCTCTCTCCCTCTGTATTACTATCTTCTGCAGTTTTGGGGTGGCTGTGAGACAGAAGTAATGCAGAGTTCTTCACACATTGCTTGTTCTATTTCCGATTAAGTCTGTGTCTGTATCACCCTGTCCCCAAATATCCACACACACACACACACACCCACACTCTCTCTCTCTCTCTCTCTCTCTCTCTCTCACACACACACACACACACACACACACACACACACACACATGTACATTTGTACGTGTAAGCAACTTAGCAAGTGTATCTATCCAAGCATACACATGTGAAAGTAGCTGACTGACTCATACTGTGAACAGAACATCCAAGGAGAAGTTTGGGAGGGGACGGAAGAGGAAGGGGAAACAGTTGGTAAGGATTGGCAGAGAGACTGATCACCACAACCCCATTTTTTCCCCCTCATGATTAGGAAAACACATGACACATGCAGTGTATCCCTCCCCCCTTCCATTTTTTTCTGCCTCCAGATAGGTTGTCCTCCATCCCCCCGCCACCCCTCAGTCAAACAACCTTACCCCCCAAAAAAACAGAAGAAAAAAAAGATGATTTAGACACACCTGCACTTAGGGTTTGCCATTCCCTACTCTGACATAACCCTCGCTCTTCTCCTGTCTCTCCATTCTGAACCCAAAGTTTTGGGTTGGGATGTAGTGCAGATCAAGTTTAAATCTTTTCCCCAATCTCTTTCTCCCTCCCTCCCTCCCTCCCTCCCTCAGTGTGTGTGTGTGTGTGTGTGTGTGTGTGTGTGTGTGTGTGTGTGTGCGTGCGTGTATCTGTCTGTGTGTGTGTGTGTGTCTGTCTGTCTGTCTGTCTGTCTGTCTGTATGTATGTATGTCTGTGCGTCTGTGTCACTCCGTGTGTGTGGATGTGGGTGTGGTATGGGGTGGGAGTGGATGTGAGTGTGGGTGTGGTTGTGTGTGTGTGTGTGTGTAAGGGGTGGGTGTGCACATTTGTTCACACAGATACATTGTATTTTGTTGCTTTCTCCACGCATGTGCTCATTAGTCTAGATCTGCATACTTTCCTTTGCACTTTAATTTTTGTTATCAGATACCAAAGATCTAGAGATACCCAACCTGAACAGAACCTGCATCCACCCCTGTGTCAGATTTGTAACACATGTCAGCCTGCCTTCAGTGACATCTTGGCACCTCAGGTTCTCCAAGAATACAAGGTAACAGGTGCATGAAAATCCACCTGGATGATGACAGCTTACAATCATGACAGCTTACAATCCACTGTCTTTACTAATAAGTCATGCACTTCATAAAAATGAGGGACATAACTTCTGGGGTTTGTTTCTCTCTGTCACTGCCTCTATCTGCGTCTATCTCTGTAAACCCCAGTGCTGGTGCACGTTATCAATAAGCAGGAAGCATATCGGAGGGTTTATATTCTGCCTCTCCAGTCTCCGCTATCAGTCAGGCAGCATGTCTTGCTGGGGAAATCTGGAATGTGGTCTGCCCTCTCTGGGCTTCTCTCTCTCCCACCCCCAATCCTCTCTCTCTCTCTCTCTCTCTCTCTCTCCTCTCTCTCTCTCTCTCATCCTCTCTCCTCTCTCTCTCTCTCTCTCAACCATGATAAAAAAATGAAATGGTTTCTTCCAGAAAGTAGCATTCACATATATATGCAAGTGTATGCACGGTCCTGAATGGTATAACATCACTGCACTCCTTCCTATTCCATACCCATCCCCCCCTCTTTTCTCCCCCACACTATTCCTTAAAAAGGGGGTTCTATTATAATGTTGTACTCACAAAAGAATATACCCATACATTGAGTGGTCCCATAAAAATCATCCCTTGCCCATGTAAGTTACAATAATATCATAAGAGAAACAACATTAGGATGGTCGGATCATTCGATGTTCTGAAGATGTGGGGGAAGGAATGGAGGGACCTGGGTGGTGGTGGGTGAGGGTGATGTGAGTGTCTATTTTGCGCTGTGCACTGGGCCAGCCGCCAACCGTCTTCACTGTTGACTTACTGCTTCCATTTGGCATGTCGTTCTCTACTCTACCAGTCTGTGTGTGGGAGGAGGGGGAGAGGGGGAAGGCAGGAGCGGGAGGTGGCTGGAAATAAGAGTGAGGGGGAAAGGTAGGGGGTGGGGGCAGAGTAGGAATATATATATATGTGTGTGTGTGTGTGTGTGTGTGATTGAGAAAGAGCGAGAGAGAGACAGAGTGTGTGTGTGTGTGTGTGTGTGTGTGTGTGTGTGACAGAAAGAGGGAGGAAGGGAGGCGGAATGGGAAAGAGAGTATGGGACGTGTGTTCACTACGCGCTCGCCGGCGTGCACCACACACACACACACACACACACACACAAACGGGCGCGTGCGCCATTCAGATCACATCAGCAGCATTTATAGTCAAAAGCCCGTCTCAACTTTTCCTGGCACGCCGACTTCACACGCGAACAAGCACCTTTTTCAACTGACACCTACCTCCAGTCTCTAGTCATGAGCCTACGGTCAGGCTCGATTGGTGCATTGGACCCATGATTCCCCGCTGCAAAGGATCTACAATGGGCCCGGGTTGTTGGCATGGATCTATCTATAAACACCTGTTACTCCCTTCATCGACCGTCCTTACCTCACTTAGACTGTAAAATAAGCTGTAGATAGGGACATTAATGTCTATAAAAAGCACTGAGCTGAACGGGACTAATGAGCTTGATGGTAAAAAGCCATAGGGTGCATTACTCTTTTAAGGGGGTGATGGCGGGCGTTCATCGCATCTACGCCTGCTGCCCTGCCTGGGACAAACCCCCAAAACGTAACAAGCACTCTCCAACCATCCCGGTCCTGTGCCAGTCGCTCCAGTTCTCCCCATTCGATGCGGCCTGTCCTCTTCGTGTCTGCCTCCAGAAGCGAGCATTAACGAATACAGATCCACGTTTCCGTTTCCTGTTTATTGTAAACGTTTGACTTTCCTGTTTATTGTAAACGCTTGACAAGTATAAGCCCATTAGAAGCCTTGATGCGTCATTTCCATCTCAGTTCTGTTTACTTGGGGATGCCGCCAAGGATAAATTCAGTCCACATCATTTCCCCACTTCCCTTCAAGTTTTCTATTTGTTGATAATGTGTGAGAATTCGGTTAACAGCTTTGATGGGCCATTTCCGTTTTCTTCTTACTGCTATGAAAATTGGCACAGAATGGGGGCAAAATCTTTACACGCCCATAAAAACATTTTACGGGCGACTTCACCTTTCTTCACATTTGCAATGGCTGTTGACATTCATATGACAAGGATGACTTTCTTGTTCAAAGCTGCTGAACTTTAGTTGTCACAAACATGTATCTGTTAAAAGCGGGCAAAGATTGACTGCGGTAAATGTGTTCAAAGCCAGTGAATACAATGTCTGTTTCAGACCCAGTCAACCGTATATCGTGCTGTCTGTTGTGTCAAATATGCAGGTCACAGAGAAATCCTTCAGGTCGGGGCTTTTTCTCCCTCCCAACCCGACAGACACTCACATGAGCCCATGCACTCACAAACCCGTGCACGTGCTAACCTTTTTTCTCTCCTCAACAAAAAACAAAACAAAACAAAGCACACACAAAAAAAAGATGATCCCCTTCTGGCACCTGTTCTTTGGACACTCAACACGACTTCTGTGGCTTCTACCGACTTCAGACGTTCTGAGTCACCTACATCTTGCTTGTGTTTTTGTTCCAGCCAAGATAAACGCCTCAAACGTACATCACCCCTAGCCCTTTCCACCACCAACCCTCTTCTGCACACATGCGCACGCACGCACACAACTCGCTTGTTGGTGTGTTGTTGTTTTTTGTTCTTGTTTCTTGTTGTTGCATGATCTGCATGCATGCTCTGTGTGTGTGTGTGTGTGTGTGTGTGTGTGTGTGTGTGTGTGTGAATATCAATGTAAAAGCAACAAAGCGTAGTGAGTCACTTGCGTTTATCTTGTTCGTCTGTTACTTTTTTGTTTTCAGATAGTAAACCCTATAATTTTGAAAAAGTAATACAACAATCTTCACTTCACTTGTCCCTTAGTCTGGATGACCGTTGCGGCGCCACAGAAAACCTGTCAACCGCCTTCCTCCATCCTTTCGAATACAACAATAATATGCATCAAAGACGGTTTACGAGTTTAGGATTCTATTCCCACTGAAAATCTTGACAACCCCCCACCCCCACCCCCGCCGCCTCCCCCCCCCTCCCCCCCCCACACACACTTCCACCATCACCACCGACACCCCCCCCCTTCACTCTCACATCCCAAACTTCCTTTACATGGTGCTGATCTGTCTGTCACCCTCACTTTCTCTTTCCTATCACTCCTTTGCCCAGACCAAGAAACCTCCACCTTCTCTCTAGAGACCCCCAGACAATCACAGTAACAAATATATAAATGTATATCCATACTACGCTTGGGAATATCTCTCTCTCTCTCTCTCTCTCTCTCTCTCTCTCTCTCTCTCGTTTCCGTCCTCTCCCTCTCTCTTCTCTCATTTTTTAGACATTAATTCCTGTTAAATATCACAGGCACCCATCTATGTTTAAATTTGCGTTACTGATGGCTGCAGAAAACAAAACAACAGTGATGAATGTTGCTAACTTTGTGTACAAAGCTCTAGACATAAGGAAGCAGAATTCAAGTTTTTGATTCTTTTTTTCGCATTGTTTACTCCAAATGTAATGGGCCAAGGCCTATAATTATATACAATCAAACCATCTCTCTCTCTCTCTCTCTCTCTCTCTCTCACCCCATCCAATCTAAATGTCGCAAGTTCCTCGCACCCACACAAACAAGTCATTATCTTCCACCCATGCCGGAGTGAGAGATTCAAAGGGATCCAACACAGAGTGCCAGCTCCCCAAAATAGCTAAAATAATCATGCGCGCCATCTTCAGTTTCAGTTTCAGACATACACGTACAGTCGATGACGACAGCTTCAACTTTCATGTCTGACTCCATGACGCGCGCGCGCGCGCGTGTGTGTGTGTGTATGTATGGCGTCTGTGTGTGTGTGTGTTTAAATTGTGTGTTATGTGTGTGAGCGGTAATACCCTGGTAGAACCAATTTAGTGAATGTCAATTGCACTTTATTCCCAGGCCCTAAGCCTATTGTTTAGTTACCACATATTTGCGAAAACAGAATGCGCCATCAATATGCATGAACGACAGTTTCTGAATTTAAGACGACCCACCTTCTATCATCTGGACACCCTTGATAAGCAAATGCTCCCCTTCTGACTGACTATACATGATTAAAATGTCCCCCACCCGCACCCTCTCTCTCTCTCTCTTTTTTTTCAATCGCTCCCCCCAACCAAAACAAGTCATAAATAATAATAATAATAATAATGGTATTTATATAGCGCTGAATCTTGTGCAGAGACAAATCAAAGCGCTTTCGCACCAGTCATTCACACGCATGCATAACTCCATAACTGTAGAAACTAAAGACAAGGAAGGGCAGGCAAGGGAGACTATTTTGGGAAGAGGTGGGTTTTAAGGCCAGACTTGAAAGAGCTGAGTGTGGAGACTTGACGAAGAGAAAGAGGAAGTTCATTCCAATCGCAAGGTCCAGAGACAGAGAGAAAGAACGGGTGTTTGAATCTGGGTATGCGTAAACAGAGTGGATCCGAAGCCGATCGTAGTGAGCGAGATGGAGTGTAGAGGTGAAGGCAGCCGCAGAGATAGGAAGGGGCAGTTTTGTGAGCCAGGGAGCCAGTGGAGATGTTGCAAAAGAGGAGTGATGTGCTCAGATCTTTTCTTTCTGAGGACGAGTCGGGCAGCAGAGTTTTGTATGCGCTGAAGGGACTGAATGGATGAAGCAGGCAAACCAGACAATAGAGAGTTACAGTAGTCAAGGCGAGAGAGGATGAGAGAAACGACAAGTCTAGATGTTGCGTCAGTGGACAGATATTTCCGGACGGCACGGATGCGCCGCAGCTGACAGTAGCAGGACTGACATGCCTGACTGATCAATTTTTGCATGGACAGTGTATTGTCAAGGAGAACACCGAGGTTCCTGACTGACGTGGAAAGAGGGATGGATGTACTGCCAAGTTTGATTGTGTCAATTGTGATGGAAGACAGTTTTTGTTTAGTTCCTATGATCATTGCTTCAGTTTTGTCCGCGTTCAATTGTAACTTATTTCGAGTCATCCAGTTTTGAATGTCCAAGAAGCAGTTGGATGTTTCTTGCAAGAGCGACAACAATTTTTCAGGGGTATCACTCTTCTGGAGTTGAGTGTCATCAGCATAAGAATGATGACTGATATTATGGCGGTTGATAATTTCAGCGAGAGGAGCAGTGTACAGTGTGAAGAGCACCGGGCCTAAAACAGATCCCTGTGGGACTCCATGTTCGATTTTAACGGGTTCAGATTGGAAATGATCAACAATGACAGACTGGAATCGATCAGTGAGATCAGATTTGAACCAGTTTAGAACAGTGCCGTTGATACCAAATGTAAAATGAAGACGGGAAAGAAGGATTGAATGGTCTATCGTGTCAAAGGCGGATGACAAGTCGAGAAGAGTGAGAAGGGAAATTCTTCCGGAGTCGGACGCTATCAGTAGATTGTTCAGAATGTGGAGGAGAGTGGTTTCGGTGCTGTGGTCAGCGCGATAGGCAGATTGAAATGGGTGGATGAGATTGTTGAAACAAAGGTGGTTGTTGAGCTGCTTGAGGACAGCTTTTTCAAGGAGTTTGGACATGAATGGAAGATTAGAAACTGGTCGATAGTTTTTCAAAATGTTTGCTTCAAGGTTGGGTTTCTTCAGAAGAGGCCGGACGACTGCAGTTTTGAAAGTGGATGGAAACGTTCCAGTGAGAAGGGATGAGTTGACAATATTGGTGATTGTGGGGAGAAGATGTGAGACACACTGGGAAAAGACCGAGGCTGGTATAGGATCGAGCTCACAGGATTTTATTGTCATTTCTTTCATGATTTCGTGAACTTCTGTTTCAGTCAATGGATTAAAGGAATGGAGAGGAGTGCCGCTGAACTGAGGATCAGGATGAACAGGTCGGAAAGACATTTGGTCTAAGATGGTATGAATATTTTGGACTTTGTCGAAAAAGACATTGGGGAGTTCAGATAAAGTGTAGGTAGAAGGAAGAGGAGTCTTTTTTGCAGTTCCAAGAAGATTTGACAGAGTAAAGAGATTTGGTGGATGTGACATCGAGAACTGGAGAAGAAAAGAAGTTTGTCTTTGCTGATGAGATCATACGTTTGACTTTATTTATTTGTTTTCGGAATATTTGATTGTGGACTTGCAGTTTTATTGATCGCCATCGTCTTTCCAGTTGGCGACGTTTGCGTTTTGCAAATCGAATGTCTTGTGTGTACCATGGGGCGGAGGGTCTGTCAGGGAGCATGCGGGTAGTGGGGGCTGCATGTTCATTCAGCAGTTGAGAGAGGACAGTGTTGTAATATGTGGATACGTCGGTACGGGAAGAAATTTTGGAAAGGCGTTCAGCAGCCTGAGAAGAAAAAGTGTTAATGTTGATGGATTTCAGGTTGCGACGAGAAACAGATTTTTTTGTTCTGGTAGGTTTTGAAATATTAAGCAAGAATATAACAGCAGAATGGTCGGAAGAAAGTTTGTCACTTACAGTCACTGACGCAACTATGGCATCAGAGTCACGTGCGATGAGCCAGTCCAACGTATGGCCAGATCTGTGTGTTGGTTCTGTAACGAACTGAGAGAGAGAATGAGTGGGCAGAGATAGACATAGGCGTTTAACATCAGTGGAAGTCTGGTTGTCGAAATGAAAATTGAAATCTCTGAGGATAATAAGTTTGCCAGAACGAAGGTTGTAGTAATCAAGTAGTGTTCGGAACTCACCGTGAAATTGAGAAGACGTTAAGTTATTTTTACGACTAGGAGGAGAACGATAGAGACAACAGAAGATGATTGAGTGACCGGGAACACTGAGAGTGATTTCTAGCATTTCGAAGGTATCATGTGGAAAGGCGTGGTTATGGGAGAAGAGGGAAGACTCCAAGATATCTCTGTAGACGGTGGCGATGCCAACTCCACGAGACAATCGAGGAAGTGACATAGTTTTGTATCCAGGGGGGGGTCAGTTGTTTAAGTTTGGGTTCGTGACCTTCTGACTTTAACCAGGTTTCGGTAAGAAATACGAAATCAAAGTTACCTCAACCATCACATACATCCATCTCATTATACCCTGTCAACACAACGTTTAGACCTATCAAAAAAAAAAAAATCTCTCTCTCTCTCTCTCTCTCTCTCTCTCTCTCTCTCTCTCTCTCTCTCCACACACACACACACACACACACACACACACATATATATATATATATATACAGAGATATATATATATATTAAGATTGAGAAATAGAGAAAGAAATACATATATCTTAAATAAATGTGTGTGTGTGTGTGTGTGTGTGTGTGTGTGATCCTACCCTCCTGCTCCCCAGTCCAATTCAATCTAAACGTCCAAAGGTACCTCGCACCCAAACGAACATCCTCCATCCACAACTTGCTTATTAACCCCACCCACACCCACATCCCCTTCCCAAGTCCTTGTTTGCCTTCTTCCCTCTGTCACCCCATGCAATCTAAACACCCTGAGGTATCTCACTCCCAACCAATCGTGTCGACCTCTATCAATATCGTATTTGTTAAAAGTTCTCTCCTTTCAATCGGAAAAAAAAAAAAAAAAAAAAAAACACGACAGTTTTGTGCTCACAGGTGCGCGTCTCGTGACCTCCATTCCCTGGCCCCAACGTCAGGGTTCGAAGATCTCAAACGAAACAGCGTCCGACCCGTCCACCTCTGTCTCTCCTAGTCCCAGTCACACAGGGTGCCTCAGGCAACGGACTTTGAAACAGATGGACATGTATTTACAAGTCTGTAACCATAAATAGATTGACATTCATAGGGATGTGGCCATAAGCGCGTGTCTCTCTCTCTCTGTTCCACACTTCCGTTCCCTTCCCCTCCCCCAATCACAATGAAAGCCTATCTCCCACCTCCAAAACAATTCTTGGTTTTGTCTTGTTTTTGTTGTTTGTTGTTGTTGTTGTTTTGGTTGTTGTTGTTTTAACATGCCAACCAAAATGTTGATTGCCTTCCAGTTCCAGCTAAAATAAAATGTTTACTTTCCAGCAGAGCTAGCGAGCTATAGCTACGCCACCACCACACTTACCCCAGTCCCCCCGCCCCTATGAAGCGGCAGAACTTAATCGTAGAAGAGGCAGAGATTCAAACAAACCCAACACCAATGCCCCAAATAACTAAAATAATCATGCACGCCATCTTCAGTTTCAGTTTTAGGCACGCACAGTCGATGAAGTCATTTTCAGATTTTATGTCTGAATCCATGATGCAAGTGTTCGTGAGCTGTGCTGTGCTGTGCTGTGCTGTGTATGTGTGTGTGTGTGTGTGTAACCGCATATCGATCTCAGTAGTGTAGTTCTGTGTTATGTTGTGTTGCATCATGCCATACATCACAATCTTATCCATTCTTTTCTCATCCATAAAAGCAGATGCTGTTCCATTAACACATCTTGCCTTGTGTAGAGTAGTGCTGACGAAACAAGTTATTTTCTCCACGTGAGTGAAATATGGGTTGCTCTCACTGCAGTGATCTGCAACACTGTAATGGCAGTTTTGTGTTAGTGCTTTTGGGGGGTTTTAGGGGGGGTTTGTTGTTGTTTTGTTTTGTTTTGTTTTTTTATTCCTGTCTGCTTGCTCGTGTGGGCCTTTTGTATTTTTTGTTTACTTTTTGAGATCACTCTTTTTGTTTATATGGTGTGTGTCAAAGATGTTGAAGCAGAATGTTTCTATGCCCCAAGGGTGTGCATGAAATAAACTCCTTGCCTTGCCTTGCCTTGCCTTTCATATTGTTCATATAATTATAATTATTACCAATCAAAAGACATTTTTCATCACAACCAATGCCAACATGCTGCCTCTTTGTTACCGCGGGTTGTTTTACGAACAGTTCGTGCTTGCCAGTTATACACACAGAGAACCTGTTTGTAAACGTTTACTCATGTCTCATCGGAAACACCTACACCTGGAGGGGGTGAAGAATGCTGACCTGTTTGTGGCAAAGACTTGCATGGCCTTCTCTCTCTGCTTCCTAAACCTGTGATGTACCCAGTAATTAGGACACCGAGCCTCGTCAGATGTACGTGAGATAGCCTCGAGATGGCCTTTGCGGTCGACGAGGCTCAAAACACCATACTTTGATTTGATTTTTTAGATATACGTGTATCTGTGTATCTTGGTGTGGTGTGGAGCGGAGTGGAGTGCGGCGTGGTGTGATGTTGTGTGGTGTGATGTGGTGTGGCCTGGTGTGGTGTGGAGTGTGGTTTGGTGTGGTATGATGTGGTGGTGTGTGGAGTGTGGTGTGTGGTGCTGTGTGGAGTGTGGTGTGTGATGTGGTGTGAAGTGGTGTGGTGTGGTATAGTGAGGTGTGTGGTGTGGTGTGGTGTGGTGTGGAGTGTGGTTTGGTGTGGCCTGGTATGGTGTGGTGTAGAGTGTGGTGTGTGATGTGGTGTGAAGTGGTGTGGTGTGGTATAGTGAGGTGTGTGGTGTGGCGTGGCGTGGTGGTGGCTGTACGCTTTGTGCAGTGGACATGTCTGTCTCCCTGTGCGCGCACTTCCTGATTACATTCAAACAACAAACATCCGCCAAGAAGGCTTCGTTGTATCATAAAAAAAGAGAAAGCACTCACTCCCCAGAGACTGATTCTTCTTCTGGACTGGATGCTGTCAGTCGACTGGTGCACAGAGATGCTGAAGACTGAACTTTCATTTGCGTTATTTTATGCTAACTCATCCTTTCGTGATTTTGTTTGTTTGTTTTGTTGTTGTTTTGTTTGTTTGTTTGTTTTTTAATATATCCAAGTTTAGAAAGAACAGACGAAGTGGTTACATTCTTTTAACAGTAAAATAAGCAGCCAACATTGTTTTGCGAATACTATAAATTCGTGACAAGAGAAATAGAGCCTGAAAATCTTACTTCCGAATCTCCTTGCTGAGTGATTGTTCTCCATTATTATTATAAAATTAGTATCAGCCAACTGAAAAGCACAGGGTTTCCTGATCACAAATTACAGGAAAAAAAACTAACCCAATGCAAACTCAAAGAGAAGGAAAACATATCACACGTAATCTGCTGCGTTCAACAAAACGAACTCCATGCAGGAAAAGATCTCAAGTAACATGAGCAACCGGAATGGGTTCTCCTCCTCCTTCTTCTTGACAAAAACCAATTAAATTAATAAGTGGGCGGTGGGGGGACTGGAAAACTCCAACTGCTGCTCAACTTCTTCCTTAGGCCTTAACAGAAAGGAAGCATGTTTGAAAAAATATTTCCTTTCATTTAAGAGCGCCTGACCTAACGCCAGTGACCCGGAAACTCTACGGTTGAGTGGAGGACCTGCAGCTTATAGCTGCCTTCATCGCAGAGACTGGGCTGTCCATCTGACGAACAAAAAGAAGACATTTATGAAACGACTCTGGGATGGAGATGACAGCTGGCGATAGCAGATACAATGCACTCTGCGAGAAATGATTTCTTTTTCTTAACATCAATTATCCTGTGTAGGAGGAAGAGATAGAAAGCAAAGACACACTGGAAGGAAAGATTGTGCTGCCAAGTGGCAAGCCCCCACTGTACACAACACAATCATTCGTTTCCTGGCTTCTCTGCTGAGCCTGGCTCCTAAGGCCGTGACGTGTGGCACACAAATCACACACTGGCTGCCTTCATGAAACGGCAGTTTTGGCACCTGTTATACTTGGCAATTTTAACAATAAAGTGAGACGTGGGGTGTGCAGGAAGATGTGAATTTGGGCTGTCAACAGAACTACCTGGATACTCAATCACTTTGGCATGCCTCCAACATAATCACAACAACAAAAGCTTCATGACTTCCTAATTTAGGATTCAGTCCCTGCTCCCTCCAACCTATTACGTCCCCTTCTCCCCTCCTGGTCAGAGTGTAGTCAACAGATCTCTGAGAGTCCATATCCAGAGTCCGTAAGCCTATGGGTCGGAAGAGCTGAGCTGAGACAGATCCAAAACCCGACTGCTTTTACACTTCAACCGCTATCATTCAGCTGTGTGAACAAGAGAAGCTAGGTATCATCTATAAAATAAAAAAATAAAAATTAAACCAAATTAATCAGATAAAATAAAAATGAAAAGATAAATAAATGAATAATCCAATTAAAAATCGTACACTGTTCTGACTTAACAAGTGTGTGGGCGTGCGTTAGATGTTGAGCGCGTTTGTGTTTTCAGAAACTCGTGTACAGATTCAACATGTCTGAAAAACAGAGCATCCATGTGCCTCGACAATCCTTCAAGATCCACGTACCCCCACTGCAAATCAGGAAGAAAAAGAAAAAAAACCCACTAAACCAACACTTACGAATGTGAGGGTGCTCATGTACCTTTTTAAGTGTGCAGGTCGCGTTAAATTATTGTCGATGATCTCTCTGTGTCGGTCTCCCCCCCAACACACACACACTCCCCCACCCCCACCCCCAGTCCCTCCCTCCCTCCCTCCTATGGCCCCTCTTCAACCACGCGCACATGCGCATACACACACACGCGCTTGCTTGCTTGCTTGCTTGCTTAGACGAACAGAGGGAGAATTTGACAAACAATGAGAGCCAAACTCACAGAAAGACACAGAAGGGGAGAGAGAAAAGCACGGGTGTACACAAAAAGCAGGAAGAGGGAGACAGACAGACACACAGAGAGACTGTCACGGAGACACACACACAGAGACTGGCACAGAGGGAGAGGGACACACACACACACACACACACACACACACACACACACACACAGACTGTCACAGAGGGAGACAGACAGACACACACACAGAGAGACTGTCACAGAGGGAGAGGGAGACAGACAGGCAGACAGACTGAGACACTGTCACAGAGGGATGAGACTGACAGACAGGCGGACATACACACAGACAGACATTGGCAGACTGAACCTGTGTTCGCACACATCACCATTCACTGCCACCACCACCGTGCAAGCCATCAGCTGATGCCCTGCAGAGCGATGACGTAGATTCCCTCTTCACCATTCCCGAGTTGTTCTTGCCACCCACAGCTAAACTAGGCCCACAAACAGCTTTTCCAAATAACTCAACTGTGATTGCTCTGTGTGTGTGTTTGGGGGTGGGGGTGGGGGGATGCGCGCACACGCTACACTGTGCATTTATAGATAATGATGTATTTGTATATATATGTGGTAAAGTGCTTTATTCTTGTGTTTGAGTTAGTATGCAAGCACCCGTTCGTGTGTATGAATGTTTGCGCGTGTCTGTGGGTGTGCGTCCGTGCGTACCGTACAAGTATTGTTTTGTTGTTGTTATTGTTTGTTTTTATGTTTGTCTGGGGGTTTTTTAAACACCAGGAGAAACCAACCACGGATTTGACGAACTGAACAACCAAACAAGGTAAAGAAGAAATGAGTGACACATAACTGAACACACACCACATATGCACATGCATCTCCAAATCGAACATTTCCCGTTCACGTCTGACACACAGCCAACATAACACACACATGCTTAAACAAACAACATCCCTTCACCACCACATGGGGGAAAAAAAAGTCAGAGACCAGCAAGGGGTGTCCAGCTAGACCACCATCTGTGAACACGTCAACGCACAGCTAAATTAGTTAATTGCCCTGACAGCACCTGTGCCCCCACTTCGCGCCAGGTGGTCCAAGGTGTACAAAAAAAAAAAAAAAAAAAAAGACTGAAAAAAGCATGACACCTCCCCTTAGTTTTGACCACCTGGCGTTAAGTGCAATCGTATCACACAGTCATCATTGGAGTTATCTGATGATCTGATCATATCAAACGTCACAGGAGTTACATCAGATGAACTGATCATATCACAAGACATATGAGTTACATCAGATCTTATCACAAGTTATAGAAGTTACATCAGATGATCAGATTATATCACACGTCAAAAGTGTTGCATCTGATGATCTGATCATATCACACGTCAAAAGAGTTACATCTGACGATCTGATCATATCTCACGTCATACACGAGTTACATCTGATGATCTGATCAAATCACACGTCATATATTATATCTGATGGTCTGATCACACGCCGACAGGAATGAAATGTGTTTTTACACGCCAATCACAGATAAATATAATCTGATAATACCATACGCAAACAGAAGTTAACCTGATGATTCGATGATATCACAACGACATGACATATATCTGATGATCTGATGTCGTAAAAGGACAGGGGGTTCATCTGATAATACTGCATGCCAACAGGAGTTTAATCTGATGGTCTGATGACAACAATTTAACATAACATGCCAACAAGCATTAAATCTGATGATCTGATAATATCACACGCCAACAGGAATTTCATCTGATGATCTGTTACCACATGCCACCAGGAGTTTCATCTGTTGTATCTGGTAATTGCCACACATCAACAGGGGTTAGATCTGATGATCTGAATACAGCACACGACAATCTGATGTCCATCCTGTTGGGTCTCCGCGATACCCTGTAACTACCCTTCTGGTGAAAAACAATAAAACATGAAAACAGGGTCCCTGGGTCTTCTGCAACATCTACAAGTGAACATTGCCAAGACCCCAGCACCAAACAACTTGACCCCAAGGGCAAAAGCCAATAGGTTGTTAATCTCATCTCTGAGTGCTACTACTGCACTTTGACTCTACTTAACTCTCTCCATACGAACGGCGAAAGAGATGACGTTAACAGCGTTTCACCCCAGTTACCACCATCAAAATATTGCAAGCGGAAGGCTCTTATGCTGAAGAGGTGAATGTTGACAAAGAATACCACAATTCTGACGACGGAAGCTAAAGGTTGGGTCATTCAGACACCCACTGGACATCCGAGGGGTCCGTGTAGAGGAGAAGAGAGGACTGGCCGTACTGAGTGAGTTAACAATCTACTTCATAACCAACGCGGGATGGTTCATGTTCTCGCACTCAAGGCAAACAAGTAGAAAACACGCACTGGCCCTCACGTGGTCATTGTGCTGTGGAGAAGAACGCAGTTTACCAATCTGAACGACGGCTACCGTGCAACAATAGAATTGCTTGCCTCCTCAATTTGCTGTTCTATCAAGAAGTTCGCAATATCAATCGATAAACGTTTGAAACACAATCGGGCGACGAAAATCTCTGCTGTGCATGCTACTAAGAAGTATGTCATCGTGAAGTATGTGGGCCCAGTACGGCAAAAGAGCAGCCATGTAAGTCAAATCAACTAATGTTGTACAAACTGAAAACACACGTAACAAAACAAAACAAACAACAAAAACGCAGAATGAAGATCATTTCATGGACCAGAATATACTATTATGCACAATGGAACGTCTGTCTTCTTGCTCCTGTTTCATATCCAGTTACGAAATCCCTCATCCGAAAAGGGAAGGGTGCACAAGGTTTGGGATTCTGTTGTGTATGACGATGTTTGATGTGGGGAGGGTGTACTTCTAAACGCTACACCGCCAAGACGGTGAACTGAAGCGTGGCTTTAACTGTCAGCGTGCCACAAGAAGATCGATGGGACAATCGAATTACGTCACAAAACAGGAAAAGACAGCAGCCACGGGACACTTGGCTCTCGTTCATATTTTTATGTCAGGTTGGCCTTTTGAATTCTCTGTTCCCCAACCGCAGTAGTAAGCGTTCGCTCATCATGTTCGTGTTTTTAAACGCACGCTTGAATGACGATTTGTAGAAAAAGCCAAGACAGTGAGGACGGTATGTATGTACCCCTGCACCTACCACAGACACACACGTCCGTCAGTGTGTGTGTGCCGGTGTGTGTGTGTGTGTGTGTGTGTGTGTGCTTATGTATGTATACCTACGTGCGCGTGCACTTGCAGGCGTGTGTGTTGTGATAAAAAGACTGTTCTGGGTTCACCGTGTTCGCAGTGTGTGGATGGAAACGAGCCATTCAAGTTGCCGATAGTTGTGTGGTCGTAGTGGAGAAAAAAAAATCAAAAGAAAAACAGAGCAATAACTGAACATCTTATCAAAAACGTTCAGTCTTTAATTCATT
>NC_134882.1:44027424-44129924 GCF_041734735.1 Babylonia areolata | reverse complement strand
TCTTCGTAGGGTCCAATACTTACTTTGATTCTGTTCTTCACTTCCGTGTTAGTGATGTGGTCTCTGTAGGAGATGCCAAGTAGTCTACGAAAGCATCTCATCTCGACAGCTTGGATTCTTCTCTCGATGTCTGCAGTCAGGGTCCAAGTCTCGCAGGCGTAGAGCAATATTGCTATAACCAGGGAACGCATCAGTCTGATTTTTGAGCTGAGAGCGATGTTTTTGTTGTTCCAAATGGTGTTCAGCTTGTTGAGTGCCGTTGTTGTTTGGGCAATTCTCGAGAGTACTTCTGGTTTAGATCCTTCATCTGACACGATTGCTCCCAGATATTTGAAGCTGTGGACTGTTTTAAGCTTTTCGTCGTTGACTTTGATGTCAATGCTGATGCCGTTGGTGTTGTTTGTCATCAGTTTGGTTTTCTCCGCACTGATTTGCATTCCATACGATGTGGAGGCTTTGTCCAGATGTTTGACCAGGCTTGCCAGTTCTTCTTCTTTTCCAGCCAGTCCATCAATGTCGTCGGCAAAACGTAGGTTTGTGATTGTTCTGCCGCCTATGCTGACTGTTCCTTCATGCTCTTCCAGTGCGTCAGTCATTATTCTTTCTAAGAAGATGTTGAAGAGTGTTGGGGAGAGTAGACAGCCTTGTCTCACTCCGACTGTGGTTCTGAACCAGTCCCTGAACATTGGCCTACAATACAATAAATATCACTTTACTAATCCTATGAAAGTGGAACATTAATTGGTGCCTGCTCAGATATACATAAAAATTTAAAATCAAGATAAGTTTTTTGTTGTTGTTTTTTTCATATATATACAAAAATGAGAATGACATACATGCGTATCTTCAATGAGTGACAATGGTCTCTTGTTGTTGTTGCTGTTGTTTTAATCTTTGAACCCATCCTCTCTTATCGTAATCTAGTGCACTTTACCTGAATTTTTGTGTGTGTGTGTGTTCTTGTGGTGCTGTTTTTTTGTTGTTGTTTTTTTGTTTTGTTTTTCTTGTTTGTTTGGTTTTTGTTGTTGTTTTTGAACCCATGTAAATAATCAAACATTATTACCATCGCAAGCACATCCACCAACCTTTAAGATATTTTGCAGATTTTTTTTTTTTTTTTTTTTTTTCAAAATAATTATTTTTTGTCCTTCTTGTTGTTGACAAGCCTGAAGGAAAAGGGGCGAAGGGTTACCAACATTCGCCAACAGAAGTTATTTTCTTTCATCAGTGTAATTTTCCTCTTGCATGCGGTCGAGTGCACACACACACACACACACACACACACACACACACACACACGTCACACCCATCCCCTTCCAGCCCCACTCCCTCAATTCTTTACTCCACCCATTTCTCTCTTTTCCCCCTCACACACACGCACGCACGCACACACAAACTCAAACACACACACACACAGAGATAATCATACGAACAAATGCTATTATACATTCACAAAGTCGTTGTTCAGACCCATGACCGGTTCATGGTCAAGCTTAACACTAACAGTTGGGTGATATGATAGCCTAGTGCCAATAGCTCCATTACCTATACTGTCGCCCCAGTTTTTCCAGTCCCCTTACCGACACACACGATTCTAATGACAGTATCATCAACATACCATTACACAGCCATTCAGTGAATTAAGCAAGTAAGTGTTGGGGCTTTAACTACATTTGATTGGGGTCAATGAGCGAGTCAGAGTGCAATGAGGGAGGTGGAAAGAGAGACAGATAGAGGGGAATGGAGAGAGGGAGAGAAAAAGAAACAGACAGACAGAATCAGCGACAGACAAACAGAAGGGAAAAAAAAAACAGAAACAGAGAGAAAGAGGGGTGGGGCTGAAGACACAGAGAAAAGTACACACGAATATATAGGCCGGCAGGCATGCAGAGACAGAGAGGAAGAGACAGAAAGAGAAAGATATACTGGCAGACAGAAAGTGGGTAAGAAGGACAGATGGACATTAAGAGACAGACAGAGAGAGAGACTAGGATTTAGACCAGAATATGTATAAAAGGGAGAGACAGACAGACAGACATACCAAACAGAACTCGAAATCATCTTATGACAAACAACTTGATTATACTATCGACGAATACCTCAGTTCATATTTCCGTCTGGCCAACCTCGATCCATTAAGATAATAATAATATTGCTTTTGATTCTCAGTGAGATAGTAGGCCTGGCTTTTAGTGCACGCACACACGAATATGTATGTGTGTGTGTGTGTGTGTGTGTGCGCGCGCGCGCGCGGGCGCGTGTGTTTCTCTCTCATCCACAACTACACACACACACACACACACACGCACACATACACACATGTACACACAAATAGATACACACTCACTCGCGCATAAACACATGCATGCACGCATGCATGCACTTGTACACACGCGCGCACCCACACACACACACACACAAACACACACACAGACACACACACACAGACACAATGACAGAAAAACAACAACAGACAAAGAGAGTGGGTGCGAGATAGGTAAAGGAACACATGTTCCCTGTGAAAAATCCATTTCTTCACTACCGGTGCTGACATTTCAGTGTTAAACTTAAAGGTTACTTTTAAGTTTAACAAAGTGTAACATTGGACATTGTTATTGTTGTTTTCATATGAGAGAGAGAGAGAGAGGAGAGAGAGAGAGAGAGAGGGTTTTTTTTTTAATTCAAGAAAGGCCATGGCCCCATTTTAAGGGAAAATATAAATATATATCTTTGAACAATATCGTAGTATCAGCTCATAATGGATCTTCTCTGAAACGACTTATACAGAAAAACTGCGAAGTTCTTGATGACAGATTCATTTCTGCAAGACAGTAATAATGTTAGTCTGAAAAAGGCTGATCTGCTACAATACCTTGAAGGGATGAATCTTTTTCTAAGATCATACAATGCCGGACAGCAAAAAATGAAATGAACTTCATCCTCTCTCTTGGATCTGCGCGTCAGACATGTGTACTTTTCATTTTTCTTGTACCTCTGACCATGCAAAGCTATATCAGAAACGCCAATTCTAAACTTAGTTAGCATGCATCTCATAGACTTATTCATATTCATTACAATATAGTGTTCTGTTAAATTATTCATTTTCAGTAGTCTGTACAAAGAAAATCTATCAATGTTTTCAATATGACTTTTCCATTCTTGCCACCTACAATCTATCAATTGTTGTCAAAAACAAACAAAGAAACTTTCAACACATCCAACCCCTTGATTTAACCAAACAAATTAAAAACCATAACTACACAGACACTTTCAAATATTTGTTGCCCAAGTGATTTTCCCTCTACTATCTGAATTATACAATATCGTATAAGCTTGTGCAGGGAGTCTATATTCATACATTTGGACAAGTTTTAACCAATACCTGATACATTTAATATATAAATAAAGAATAAGATATATCCGATAACTTCCCAATTCACCATAAACCAGATCGTTAGGGGTTCATTGATCAACACATAAGAATCGTTTCATGGCAAACAAATGTAGCTCCTCTATTTGACTTCCTGTTTCAAAAGCCCCAATCTCAGCCCTGTTTTGCACTATAGACTGGACCTGTGCATCAAATAACTGAAAGAATAATTCTGCTGAGCTATTTTCAAACTTACTTAATAAACTTTAGTATATTAACAACTGCCCGTTTTCCTCTACTCACAAGATCTTGACATTCAAAGGTAAAGCTGAGTTTTGTTGAAAAATAAATACCTAAATACTTATATGCATTTACTACAGAAATTTCAGATCTACCATAAAACCATTTTTCACTTGCTGCTAAGTAACCACCCTTTCGAAAAACAACAATATTCGTTTTATACATATTTACTTTTAATTCAAGTCTTTGTGCTGCAGAATATAAACTGTTTATCTGAGTTTGCAAACCAACAACAATTTCAGACAGTAAAACAATATCATCTGCAAAAAGCATGATAAATAATTCTATCAAATGAAAAGCAACACCATGTCTACTATTGTTAATGATTTCCATTGCTAATTCGTTAATAAACAACAAGAATAAAACAGGACTACAAACTTCCCCTTGCTTAACTCCATGTGTACACTTTACAAAAACATTTCCATTGCTAATTCGTTAATAAACAACGAGAATAAAACAGGACTACAAACATCCCCTTGCTTAACTCCATGTGTACACTTTACAAAATCACTAAACTTAGCTCCACTCCTGAGTCTAGCCTTGACATCTTCATACATACTTTTGACACAGCTATGAATTTTACCTTTTATACCATTTTAGAGAGAGAGAGACAGAGAGACAGAGACAGACAGCGACAGACAGAGACAGACAGAGACAGAGACAGACAGAGAAAGAAACAGAGACAGGGGCAGAGGGAAGGGTCTTCATATATATATATATATACATCAACCCCATTGAAAAGTCAATTTCCTCACTATGGCGCTGACAGGTAACCATAGTCTGTTGCTGCTTTACAGTAAAATCACACACAGATAATGGACTGTTCACCACTGTAGCCACGGTTATCAAAAGAAACAAAAACTAAGAAGAAGCGGAAGAACTGAAGTACAGCCAGACTTGTGTTGGAGGACGAGGCCCTTAATCGCTGACTTCAAAGACGGAGGCTTCCAGCGGTAGGGTGATAAACATTCCATTTATCAAACTCTCCCTCCAGTTCTTGGGCTTCAGCCAGTGAGGTGTACACAGCTTAATATCTAGCTTGGACCCTACCACATCATGTCCACCAGAGAGAAAGAGGCAGGGGTGAGTGGGTGAGGGCGGTGGGAGGGGGTCAGAAAGGAGAAGACAGTGACAGAGACATAAATTCATAAGCCTGTCTGTATGCTAGAGCGCGCACACACACACACACACACACACACACACACACACATACATGATTACATCTCTTACCTGAGCATACTCTTTTTCCAACGCAGCCTTCTGACGAAAGAATGTTCTGAAAATAATATAAATATCAAAATAAATATATGCAAATAATACATTACATGGATAAAATCATTAAAAATAAAAATAAAAATATAAAAACACACACACACACACACAAAATAATCAGATATAACTAAAAATGAGAATTACAGAAATAGAGAGGATGTGAACATTCACATGCACACACTCATGGAAACACATACTGAACACAAACACATGCACGCACACACTGACATGAACGCATACACACACGCGCGCGCGTGCATGCGCACACGCACACATTTGTATCTGTTCTACCTTTGAATTACTGCCCAGTCAATCCCTCCCCATCCACCATCACCCAGGCTTCCACTCACTCCTCTCTGTAAAAAAAAAAAAAAAATGTTCATTTTGGTGCGTAGTTTTGTTTTTCCTTGTGTATTTGGTGTTGTTATTCTTAACTCGGCAACTCCACAGCAGTGAAGCTGAAACCAGCAAAGTCGGGGGCAATTATTTATCGTTCAAACAACTTTCAGTCTGGTTCATTCCATTCCTGTACGCAAAGACGACTCATGGGAAGGTAAGGGAAAGAAGGAGAAAACCGTCTTACCTCGCTGTTGCAACACAGACACGACAGACGGTCCGGCTGATAAAATCTGGCACGTGAGCACCGTTAATGGACTAGGAAGATGGAGGGAAGGGGGAGGGACGGTGGCAATGGACGACGACTGGGGAAAGGGAGGGGGGGGGGGCGTGCAGGGTTGGAGGGGGAGGGGAAGGGCAGTGAACGAGGAGGGGTTGAGCACTGAGAGGTAAGTGATATGAGGGGCGAAAGATCTGCATATGGTGCTTCATTTGGAGTCGTAAGAATTTCAAACCACCGTGACCTGTGTGTTGTCAAATGACAGCTTTGTGTATCTGCACCACATGGCTGCGGGTACAGCTCTCTTTTCACACACACACACACACACACACACACACACACACCTGTGCGCACACACACACACACACACACACACACACACACCGCAAATACCATCGTCACAACCACACCACCCTCTTCCTTCTTCGATCATCCAACTTGTGGCATGGCAACATGCAACAAAGACACCCGACCCCTCCCCCAACCCACTACACTACACCCCTATACTGCCCAGCTGTAACGTCTTCCTTTTGCAAGCTGGACTTCATGATGAATTGATGCATGCTGTACAAATGTTCGTCTTACTCTTTCAATGACCACTCTGACTCTGATAATGGACCTATGGCATACGTATCATCAATATGACAGCAAAAAAAGTTATATATTTGTGTGACAACAACGCTACAATACTTACCTTAAAAAGAATGAATAAACAAAAAAATCAACAAATAAATATATATATATATAGACATACATATATAAACACAGACAGATTAGATAGAGATCTCGAGCGATGTGAGTTTCCGAACAAAGTGAATTACACAGAAAAAAGAGCGAGGCATGCAATCGTTCGATCGTGTTGTTTTTGGGTTTGTTTCGTTGCTGTTGTTTCGATGTTGTTGTTGTGTTTTGCTGTTGTTGTTGTTGTTATTTAGGGGTGTTTTGTTGTTGTTGTTGTTGTTTTGTTGTTGTTTTTTTGGGGGTGCGTTTTTTGTTTTTTTGCTGTTGTTTTTTTCAGCCTACACTAAAGTTTCCAACGCGTTCGTTCCCCTCAAAACGATCAAGCTGTGGTATACGATGAAGTGGTCTAGGGTAGAGTATGTTATACAGAACTCCCCGCTACTGCCAGCAAGCTTGGCTTCCTGTGTGGGCTGACCATACTTCATCCCCTGCCTCGTACCTGACACAATTTCTTCCCGGCCTCTCCGTTCTCCCATCGCTAAACCTACCATTTGAAGATCCGTTGCTGTTAAAAAGGAACCGAAATTCTGAAACAAGCAGCCGTCGACATCTATTGAGGAAGCGGTTTGACTGTGCCGGCTGGGTATGATGTGGGTCATCTTATACGTGTTTGTTCGTTTGTTTGTTTGTTTTGTGTGTGTATTAGTTTTTTCATAAATGCATTTGTAACAAACATACAGCCTGCCCACTATAGAATGACATCCGCACCTTCAAGCCTTGCGATAATTTAGCATTCTTGAACACCACACATACACTGCACGAGCACACACACACACACACACACACACACACACACACACACAAAGGACACACACAACACACACACACACACACACACACACACACACACACACACTGACACACACCATCGTCACAACCACAACTGTCTCGGGCCCTCCACCTCCCCTATTTCAACCCCTCTCTGCATGGCAACATGCAGTTATAACTCCCCATCAATCCCCCTCCCCATTTCCCTACCCAGTACTGTATTCAATACTATTTTTATATATGATGTGTGTGTTTCTTTCTTTCTTTCTTATACCGTCACACCAACACTGGTTTAAACCTATTCATAAATTTGCTGCCACCTGACAAACGTGGGCAATGTTTTCACAACCCAACCAAGTGAACCCAACAGAACACGGGATTTTTTAACACGCGTGGTTGAGCGGGCGCGTGGCCGGTAGAACATGTATGACCGATATTATTTTGGCTCAACAATACTGTCAGTCTTCAAAACAAAATAAAGATCCTTTGCTGAATGCTTTAGTCAGCATGCCGCGAGGAACATGTGTCTAAAACCAGGCTCCCCTTGGTCACTTAATTACTAACCCTACACTGCAAGTTTCTACCACCAGAGTTCCATCCTCGGCATAGGCCCACAGGACAAGACAACAGAGAAGCTCAGGTTTCCAAACTGATGTTCACCCTGCTTTCCGTCTTCACTAACGATCACTGACGTAGCCCTGATGAGTTCAGTAGGCAGCCGCAAGAGTTTTATCTATCTTGGCCTTCGCGAGAAAAAGACATGTACTGATGTAGTATTACCAATGCGAGCTGACCGCGCGTTTTAATTTCACCTGCCTTCCCTCCCTCCCCGTTCTCCGCCCATTACCCATCCATTGAAATTCATGTATGCGTACACTCAATGGTCTCACCGCGTCTGTTCCACTTAAATTAAAGAGTGGGTCCATAAAGGATCCGACAACAATAAAGATCAGGTTTCAAAACTGACTTGAATTTCGCCCCGTTTTTCTCTCCAGCAGTCAGAAACGTGGCCGTGGGAACATAACTTCCGCCAATGCGGACCACAACCTACGCGGACTGACCACGGGTTTAACAGGTGGTTTCGCATACCGTGACTCAAGCTTTCCCCACCCCTTCCCCTTTCCCCTGCGCTACCCACCGCGTCCCTTCCACCACCAAGCTGAATTGGGTTCCACTTTCCCTTCATGTCTGAGCCCTCAACCTGCCTGTTGACCGAGTGCACTGCTGAGGTTCCGCGCTGGTAGTAGCATACAGAATGAATTGGTTACTAAACAGCGACCTGTCCAAAGAGCAAAAGTAAAGGGTCAGAACTTCTAAATATAGTGTGTGCCAAAAGCTTCAGACTCTTCACTTGCGGACTCTCGAACTCGTACCTCAGTGAGTCATTTGTGAGTGGAAGTGATATGAACCAGAGACCGGCCTCCTTACGCCCCAGAATTGTCTATCATTATCATCATCATCGTCATCATCACATGAAACTAGGACTCTCTCTCTCTTTGCTACAGCAAAAATAATTTAGACTTCACTGTTCTGCTTTGTTTGTCTGCCTCCCGCACCCCTAACCGCCCTCCCCCCCCCTTTACACACCACCACCCCCTTTCATTCATAGAACAGAGGGCCAGATGTAAAAACATGCTTATTCCTTTCTTATAATACATTACTATTTCATTTCATTTCTCTTCCCAATACCCTCTCAACATAGACCAAGGAAAGGTTGTTGATATTTGTTTGTTTTCTTGGACATATATTCATAATTAGCTCCAGATATAAAGGCGTGCTGGATGGAGAAGCAACTGCCATGAACCAAGTATATTTCAGGTTCACTAACATTCATGTGTGTATGTGTGTGTATGTGTGTGTGTGTGAGTGTGTGTGTTCCTGAGAGTCGTTCATACCTGGGTTTGTGTGTGTGAAAACCACACACACACACACACACACACACACACACACACACACACACGGCAGAAATGGGTAATTTTTTAGGCATCAAAAGGAAGAAAGAGAAGAGGCAGTGAGCTGTTTGAAAACAACCTGCTGTGCTCCCATGCACTGCTAGAGGTCTGTAGCACTTGGTGATGCTGGCAGAGGGCTGATGCCAGGCACCGCTGTGTATATACCACTGTGTATACAGACAACCTATTTCTGGAACTCAGCTTATGCTAGTGGAAACAGCTCCTCAATGACATTTTCCATATTGATTACTGCAGCCGTGCAGGTGTGGAGAATTATTTTTAACAAAAGAAGATTGATGGAGGTGGGAGGAGGTGAGGTGAAAGAAGTATGACCAGGGCACAAAAGACAAAAAATAACTAAATCAATGAACAAAGAAAAGAAATAATCATGAAAAGAAAATGGTGGGGGAGAGGCACAGTGGTGGGGAGGGATGATGGATGAAGTAACGGATAAAAAAAAAAGTTAATGAAAAAATATAGAGAATAATTATACTATATAGAAAAAATGAATGAATGAACAAATGAACAAACAAAACAACTGATAAAGTAAACAAATGAAATGAATTAATACAAATACAGAAGGATGGAAGGTAAAGAGTAAATGAATGGTTCAATGAATGAATGAATTCTGAACGAATAAGGGGGGAAAATAGCAGTATCCTAAATAAAGCCTCGAGACAGAGAATCACTACATTGAATAAAGACAAAGTTCCACTCTGCCAAACAATGCCAGACAGAAAATATAATTTTTTACTAGAGGTAGTCACAATCAGTTACAAACACACACACACACACACACACACACACACTGACACACACACACACACACACTGACACACACACACACAGATGATCATTTCAAGTAATTGTGCTGACATTCAAAGAAATTTAAAGAGGATTGGTTTTCAGAATACTGATATGAAACTTTTATCATCACTTTTCTAAGTTTCTTGCACAAAACTTGAATTATCATTTTCACCTTACAGCTGAGGTTATCATACTTATACTATGAAACAAAGCCAAGTGCTCACACTCATACTCTCACACTGTATCAAGTACTTACTGTTTTATGACTTGTACTCTGTCTCAAGCATTAGCCTACCATGCTGTTACTACTAATCAAGCATCATCAAGAGTGTCATATCCTGTTACATAAAATGAATCAAGCACTCACATTCACACTCATATAGTACACAAATTGCATCTCAGTCACAGAAGCAGCTGCTCTGGTTGGGTCAGTAACACCAGGTGCACTTATATAAGATACGGTTACAGTGACCTCAAGTACAACAGGAAGAAACAAAAACTGACACCGGATATCTCTCTCTCTCTCTCTCTCTCTCTCTCTCTCTCTCTCTCTCTGTGAGCTCTCAAATTGGGACACAATTAGTCTGCAATGAAAAAGAAAGCAGAGACATGTAGCTTAAAAAAAAAAAAAAAAAAAAAAAAAAAGGTCATCCTGTCACATAAGTTCTGCTTCTTTTCTTTTTTCAAGAATTGTTTGTGCTTTACTGATGGTATGCATGGTTGAAATGGGGTGAATACTGCTTAAATCCATTTGAATTCTGCCCCAAAACAACAATATACATTTCAGTCAGTTAAACACAAGTTTCAGGAGACAAGAGAAATCTTTTAATATTTGTGTTAAGATAACCATAATGTATGCAAAAGAAATAGACTAAGTCTGGAATGCAGTCTGTGTGTACACCAAATGTTGGTGTTATCCATTCTTGTGTCAAGAGGACTCTATAATCTATTTATTATCATTCTATAAAGTTTGTTGCATAAAATTTGAGTTGAGGGAAAGAGAGAGAAAGATGACAGACAGACAGACAGAGAGGCAGACACAGAGACAGAAACACATAGAGATGTAGAAAGAGTGTATGTGCACACACACATCTGTGAATATGTTTGAAATGGGAGTGCAAGAGTTGGTCAAGGCCACAACCTACAGCGAAGTCAGTATATCTTTTCAAATATACTTGTCAAAGCTTGAATTTTGAACACTATCACCCTCTACTTAAAACCTATTAAAACTGGAAGATGGGAGGAGGATCAACAAAAAAAAGTGGTTGTTTTTTTTCAAAAACAATACAATCATCTTTTCCTAGTTCTGCTGGTGTAAACCACATTTTGTGCAAACATGTGACAACACTGTGGTCTTCAGGGAATTTCCAAACTGACACTACTTTTCCATCCTTGACAGTTGACTGCAAGGAAAATCTCAGTGTCTCATTCACCTCCTTATTTGCACAAAAGCAAGTAATTTGGAGCCAGTGGGACTGTCTATGTTTGTATTTGTTTGTTCATGTGTGTGTTTGTTCATGTGGGGGTTGGGGGTGGGGGGCAATATGCATGTGTGTGTGTGTGTGTGTGTGTGTGTGTGTGTGTGTGTGTGTGTGTGTGTACAGTAAATATCTGTGTAAGTGGGGTGTGGCTGGGAGGGGAGATGTTCATGTCCTTGACAGTGTGCATATCATATTACTATATAAGCATCCCCCTTTGATAATCAATGTCAAATTGCTCAAGGCAACTATCAGCAGTATCCATAATTTTTCCCTTTAAAATGAAAAATGTAGTGTTCACAACAAGGTGTGGACAGTCACTCCACCACCATGTCACCACAAAGGAGTAGAGCGGAAAAAATGTGGGTATAGCCCACCTATCATGTCTGTGTGCCATAAGAAAGTGACAACATTAGGTGATAATTTACTAATTTTCACATCGTCATATATAAATATTTTATTTTCAAACTAAAGAATCTTTTCAATTTAAAATAATATTCCCAGTCCATATCGGCATAAGTGTATTTCTGTTGTATTTAAAAATAAATATATTTCATCGTGTTCTTATTCTTATACCAATGACATCTTTTTAAAATGTGCTCAGTATAAGCTTTAAGCTTGCTGATGCTTTTTTGTCTGTGTTTGCAATGTAATCATGTGTACTATTGAACAATTAAACATTATTTAAACCAAAAGTGCTCTGAACCACAGTCCAAAACCGCTCCTTCGGTTCCAGTACGACCCGATACTGGACGACTGCATGCAAACTTATGTATTTACGTTAGATCGTCTCAAATGCATCAAAAGAAACTACCAAAACTTTATTATTGTCTCTCATAACATGTGCCCGCATTTTGTATTTCCGTACCACAGTCAAGCCTCCACCACTGAGTCAGTGACATGGGCGTGATATTGATAAGAAACAAAAGTAAACTGGGTCACCACGATCTGTCATTCTCGTTCTGTGACTTGCCCCAAACTATCTCACAAGTTTGAATAAAACTGTTCATATGTTCCAGACTTCTTAAAACCATATACATTCACCCCTCTCAATTTCACTGACATGTCCCGAATAGTTTTCTTACCTTATATCCTCAAGAATATCAGACTCCTGTTGATGCTTCGCCTGAAGTTTTGACGTCTGCTCTGTCTGGATGTTTTTCAAGGCAACTGCAGGTTTCACCTTCGAAAAAAGAAGTTTGCTCTCCATCAAACACATATTTCCGACGCGTTTTCAATAAGAAGTAAATCCATGATGATTACCTCAATACTTACCTTTCGAGGTGGCGGATTCATTTTGTTTATCCTGTCATTTCGCAACTTAGCGAACACGGAACACACGCAGCTGACGAGCCCAATCCGCCATTATTTTTGGAAACATCGCGCTTCTGTTTACCTCCCTCCACACAGGGAATCCCCTTTCATGGGAGATTACTTTTGGTACTGTTCTCGTACAACTTGCAGACGACGCATTCCTGAGATTCTTTGGTGTGTCACATTTTCTTTCAAACAAATAAATACAAGCTGGGTGGGAATTATGACGTGACTCCGTCCGTATTTTTATGTTTCTGTCTTATCGCAAAGATCCCTTTTCTATGAAGCAGTGTTGCAACTTTCTCTGCTGAGATAAGATTTTGAGCCTGTCGTTTCAAGCAGTTTTAAACGATCAAATACTATGCAAGAAAAATTGTTTTCTTTGGTCAGGTGCAAACTGAAGGAGTGCTGTTGAGCTTACAACGTGCACTGCGAATCAAAAGACTCGGGATGGGAGAGGGGTGCAATTTGGGAGTGGCGAGGAGATGGGGAGGGTGGAATCAGTGGCATAGTTGTCCACACCTTATAGTGAAAACAAGGAAAATTTACATGAGAAGTGGGCCATTATTCAGGCATAAAAGTAAAGATTTTGTTTATGAAATTCCATCACCAGTTAAAGTTTAATGTAATTCTATATTTTCTTTTAAAGAACCTGTATCGAAATCGGACCATCCCACACACTGTAGATGTGACCCTGTTAGTAAATAAAACACAACGTAATTACTTAATTCTGTTGAATTTAAAGCAGGATGAACACAAACGAATCATCTTTCGAAATTCTAGAATGATGCACAAAAACATTATTTTGAAAGTGGTTTGAACAAGAGAGTTGAAATTTGGCCAAGCAGAGTAAACCGATAGGCCTAGTTTGCATCAGTTTGACATGGTACGGTATATGACATCAAACAAGATAGTTTGGGAAGGAATTGTTGGCGGAAAAGCCTGAAAACAAACAATCACATGTGAAACCAATTCAGCTGATTGTTACAGGAATTATGAAACAGAAGGGGCGGGGAGGACAAAGCAGAGCATGCAGACAGCCTCCTGCCTTCGCCCTCATGTGATCTCCTCAGTGAAGGGTCGGTGGAAAGCTGTGCTGGCCAGAGCCGAGTGCCGACCACCCAAGCCAGAAGGTCAAAGGGTAGAGTACAGTGTTCCCTCATCAGGGTTATGAGGTCAGGCACATGGCTTACACCTTTATCCTGTAAAACAGTAAACCTATCTCAAAAACTGAAACCAGAGAGTAAAGCAACCAAAAATAGGCCGCAGTGAATGACCCTGGTGACGGTCCTATGTCCAAGAGGGCACACAAAGATTAACTACTGTGACCTTGACCTTATATCGATTTTCTTTTTCTGGGATGAAACAATCATTCCACCGCGTTTTATGAAAAATGGATGAAAACGTGATCACCTTTTTTTCCACACACGTGAAGCAAAATCATGCTTCGAGTCATTCTAAACCGACTCAAAAAAGAGGCTGAAGAACACCTGGCAGAGGAACAAGCCGGATTCAGAGCAGGCAGAAGCACAGTAGAACAGATCTTCACCTGCCGATTACTGATGGAAAAACACCTGCAACATCAAAGAGACCTGTTCCACAACTTCATAGACTTCAAGAAAGCCTTTGACAGGGTGTGGCATGATGGACTGTGGCAGGTACTCAGACAGTTTGGCATCGAGGAGGGTCTTACCCAAGTCATTCAAGCGCTGTACAAGACATCCAGCAGCGCAGTCCTCCTCAACAACCAAATCGGAATATACTTTAAGACCACAGTCGGTGTCCGCCAGGGTTGCCTGCTCTCCCCAGTACTATTCAACCTTTTCCTAGAAAACATCATGCGCGAAACCCTCCATGACTTCCACTCTACCATCTCCATAGGAGGAAGAATCATCAACAACTTGAGATTCGCAGATGACATAGATGTACTAGGAGGCAGCAACAAAGAACTACAAGACCTCACCAAGAGACTAGAAGGAAGAGCAGGTGCATACGGAATGGAAGTGAGCACCGAGAAAAGCAAAGTGTTGGTAAACAGCTCAACCAACACCCAAGCTCAAATCTTCATGAACGGACAACAACTTGAAGAAGTGGATGCTTTCAAATATCTCGGCTCCACCCTCACAAACGACGGTCGCTCAACAACTGAAATAAAGATTAGGATAGCGATCGCAACATCAGCAATGGCTAAGCTCAGCAAGATTTGGAAGAGCAGAGAGATCAGCTTTCCAACAAAGATCAAACTGTACCGATCCCTGGTGCTATCCATACTGCTGTATGGATGTGAAAGTTGGACTTTAACAGCAGAGACTACTAGGAAAGTCCAGACGTTTGAGACAAAATGCTTCAGACGATTGCTTGGAATCTCATGGAAGGACAGAAAGACCAATGACTTTGTCAAGAGCTAAATAACCATGCTAGCGGGTCCACTGGAACCACTCTTAGCAGTGGTCAAAAGGAGGAAGCTGTCATGGTTCGGGCATGTGACACGCCACAATTCACTGCAAAAGACAGTTCTACAGGGAACGCTAGAGGGTGGTAGGCGAAGAGGGAGGCAAGCCAAATGCTGGATGGACAACATCAAGGAATGGACCAATATGGATAGCGCTACGCTGATACGACAGGCAGAAGATAGAACCGGATGGTGTTGTCTGACTACGGAATCGTCCCTCATGTCTCCTCTACGCCCATCCCGGGCAGGAGAATGAATGGAATGGACTTTTTACAGAAGAAAAAAACATCAACACAATGATGGATTTATCCCGCAACCCTGGACCCAATTCACAGATGTTGCAAAACAGCAAATAGAAACCAGGATGTGTTCTGGAACAAGTACCTGGAAATTATCAAACATCAACTTCTGCATTATGCCATGTTCATTGCCATGGTAACCTTCAGCTTTGCTGCACGATTTTGACACCACAGGATTTTTTTCTTTCTTTCTTTCTTTCTTTTTTTTAACTCTCACTCTGACAAATTACTTAGAAAAATTTTAAAGGTGACAAGTCATTGAGCCAAATTTGATGGAAGATTGAAAAACCTTTTTACCTCTCCAGTTTGTACCTGTCCATTTTTCTATTGATGGACGACTGTGTTGTGACCTTTACCTTGCATTGAATAAGAGATAATGCTGTCACTATGGCCAGATACTATACAAAGTTTGATCAAATACAAACAAAAAAGAATGCAAGACAAAAGTTATTTCCATTTTTTCCAAGTGATCATACTTTTTTTCCTCTGACTTCACCTCGTCAGCATTAGCGGGATGGCTGAAAGTGAAAGACCTTGCTCATGACTATGATTCAAATAATTGCTGAGAAAATGCCAGCTTTAGAGTTTACCATTGTAACACACAGACATATTAATGGTTAGCTGTGAGATAGGGCTGAAGACAGGTACCGGGCCAGTGTGCGCTCTCTAACAAACCAAGGTATCATACATTTCTCACAGTATTTGAATGCCAAGAAGGTGTGAGAGCATAGACTGGAGCAGGATGCCATAAGCAACAAGTCAGTGTACACAGATGACACATTTTCAGTTTCATGATGTCAAAGTAGTCAGATTGAGCCAATTCCACTTTAAAAAAAAAAAGGGAGAAAGCAAAGGTGGGGGGTGGGGAGGACAAATGCCAGATCTGTGCTTAAACCAAATGCACTAAAAGACCTTGAGAACAATTGTTCATGCCTCTCATGTGACGACAGATGATGGAGGGGGGAAAGGGGGGGGGGGGGCTCCGAAAAAGGATGTGGCTGTAGACTGCCAAAGTAAAATGTGTTTGGTAATTGGTAATCCCAGAAGCAAACTTCTGTTGCTGATACATTTTGACAATGATCGTAGAATGCAGTACACTTTTTCCAGTGAGCAAAGTAGTGATTCATGTAACATTGTAATAATGCGTAATAACATTATAGTAATGAAATACTGGATCATTTCTGGTACACCCTTTGGCAGTCACGATGAGAGATTCTGTTTCACTGTGACTATCTCTACACTCTGGGGTTAGTCAGTCAGTTTAGATGGAAGAGATGGCATTGTTCAATGCCTTCTGCTGTTGTGCACCCTAGTTTTCATCGGACTTTAAGAAGCCAAGTGTCAGATCTATTTGTAGTTGTCCATTGTTGAAACAAGATTGACCGGCACAATAGCCAAGTGGTTAATGCGATGGACTTTCAATCTAAGGGTCCCGGGATCAAATCTTGGTAAGGGTGCTTGGTGGGTAAAGGGTGGAGATTATTCCGATCTCCCAGGTCAACATATGTGCAGACCTGCTAATTCCTGAACCCCCTTCATGTGCATACGCAAGTAGAAGATCAAATATGTACGTAAAAGATCCTGTTATCCAAATCAGCGTTCAGTGGATTATGGAAAAAAGAACATACCCCAGCATGCATGCCCCCGAAAATGGAGTATGGCTGTCTTCATGGCGGGGTAAAAAAACAGTCATGCACATAAAAGCCCAATGAGGGAGTTGCAACCCACAATCAAAGAAGAAACATGATTGAACTTTTTTTTTATTCAAGTCTGAGTAACATATTTATGCCTGCAGCAGTATCTTTAAAGCAGTTGCTAATATTGGTTGCTTCATTCATTTATCTGTTAAGATTTCACCAGGACTGGTCTGCATTAACCCATCAATGGATTCCGTATTTTCAATAGCAGGTAGTTTTTTCTTCATGACAAAAAAACAAAAGGTTCCATCATTGTATTAACATCTACGATTGTACTCAAGCTAGTTTTAACTTCCATGTGACAATGACCATGCAAATGCCAAATGTTAAAGTTTGAGTGCTAGTAACTGTATACAATTAGTCTTCTTTCCTGCACTGTTGATTTCAACAGCTCTGTTTTCTCAACCATGTTTAATAGCTGGTATGCTTATTTACAGACCAGGTCAAGCTTTTGTTCTTCCTTTTTTTTTTTTTTTTTTTTTTGCAATGTCTGACATCACATCTAGATTTCTGAGTCTGTTTATTTAGAACTAAATGTGTAGTTCTTCTTCATCAACTGCTTCTTATTTTTTTAAAGACACCTGCCTCTGATTTCATGCTGGAATGGACCAATATGGATGATACACATTTTGATTTAGACTTCTCATTCTTCAGATTTCAACTGAGATGACAAACTGAGGTTCAATGTGCAGCATGAATATAGCTCATGTAGAATTTTTTTTAAAAATCTGCCTCTGCAAGGAAGGTGTCCCTTGCTTATATGTGTAGGAAACTAAGTGTCACGGAAAAACAGGAATACACATTCAAGTTCTCTCACAGAAACAATTTAATGTGGAAGAATTAGATGATGAACAAAACAAACAGTTTGAATTTCATAGAGAAGAAATTTTGTTGATTTGGAAAAAGAAAGATGTAATGCACATTAACTTATAATTTTCATTGAAAAACGTCATCAATACAGAAGCAGCATGTTGAAGTAAATTCCTTTCATTACTCTGCACTCATCCCGCACACACACACACGCGCGCGCGCGCAAACACACACACATACACACACATGCAAACACGTATATAGGCAAAAACACACAAGGAGACCAAACATGAATGTAATAAATTGTATTTTAATTTTTTTATTTTTTTGTTAAAAACAGAAACAAGATTATGCTGGCAGCAGAAGCCTGGATATTGAAACTGCGAGACATGCCTGGTGAGGACCTGTCCTGCTGTCAAGTGAACAGAACAGCCAGCAGCCAGAGTCTGGGGAGGGGCCTTCCAGCCTGAAGGCAGAAGAGGAATAACATAGTCTGTGCAAGTACTACGGTCGGGGCCCAGCAAGAGCTCAGCAGTCCCTGGGCTGCCTCTTGCACTCTTCTGGTCGTTTGGAGAAGGAACAAAAAAAAAAAAGTAAAAAAATTCTCAACCGGTACTAAACTCAGTAAACACAAGAGATATAAAAACTGGTGACAGTACATCAAAAGAAATAAAAGCACGAGTTCTACTTCTTTCTTGTGTACGCACATATACATATTCACTGGTCATAACTTTGAGGAAACTCTTCAGTATGCAAGTGAACAGAATATAATTATGTAAGTGGATACACACAGTAATTCATATTGGCTGTGCACTGGAACGGATCACAAATAATCTACAAGAAATAACATGGGAGATAGAAAAAAAAAAAAAAAGAAAGAAAAAAAGAGTGACAATCATAGTAAGAGTAAACTGTGTTGCACTCCGCAACTTTTTAAATAAAAGACAATGGTAACTTACACACCAAACTCAATTCTTAAAACTATGATTTAATGTGGGAAAACACTGTGGAAAATTGTATTTTCCACTGAAATGCTAGTGGGTCTTTCAAAGCAAAAAGAAAGGAAAAGTGTCAAACACTTTTGACAAAAACCAAAAAGACAAAAGTTAACCAAACTTGGAAAACAGCAAAAAAAAAATATATTTGCACACGCAAGACCAACTGTTCCTTGGGAAAGCCACAAACAATGCCAGATTTGTATTTTCACTATCAAAAAAACAGCAACAAAAAAACAAACAATAAAATGATTCACTTTCTAATTCACAGACTTTCTTTTTAAAACACAAATAACAGAAACTGAAAACTAAACTAACATTCTAATCCTGACACTTGCCTAGTAAATAATTCAAAAACAACGGAAAAGTCAGTCACTCTGCCTCTAAAAAAGAAAACATGTATCAGAGCCATGAGAATAGCATGGGCTAAACTGACTAGGGAAACACCGAAACAAGCAGATAAAACAATATTAAAAAAAACAGAAACTTTCTCTTTCAGGCAACAACAAACCTAAGAAAAAACAAAAAAATAAAATTAAAATAAAATCTAAAAGATAAATGGAAAAAAGCCAGTCTTCTGCAAGCATATCCTGAATGGATGCAGAATATGACTGACGCACAAATAATCCTCTCTACCAAAATACTGACAAATATAAATTATCTGCCTCACCTATAAAATAAAAAAAAACACAGCAACTACTAAACAAAAAGATATGGATATGAAAAAATACAGCTTCTGGCAAAGTTTGTGACATAGAGAAAACAAATGTTGCGAGACTGCTTAAAAAAAAGAAAAAGAAAAAAAAAAGTATAAGTTTAACTAAACATAAGCAAGATGGGATACTTTGGGCTAAGAGGAACTACTGTACTCAGCATTGCTATGCAAGAGAGATATGTCTGTTGGACCGTCATGCCAGATGCAAGCAAAGACAGCCATGGTTCAATGACTGTCTCCATCATGGACGTGCCAGTCCAAATGTCAAGTCCGAGAAGTTGTGCCAACATAAGTTAGTAGGAACACAACTGAAAATCCATCCAGGTCACCTTTGGTGAGTTTGTCATATCCGGGTTCAGCTGCTACTGTAACAGCAGTTAAGTCTGCTACACATTTCTTGTACCTGAGACCTGTGATAACCTTGTAAGAAAACAGCGGTCACAAGGAAGTCTCTTTCAACACTCGCTTTTGCTCAAACCGTTTCATTTACAGGGTGCAGTGGCACGGCACTCACTGGATACAATGAAGGCAGCTAAGTGCACCTCTGATCATGAAAACCACGACATCAGTTTTAAACCAGCAGCTTTCTGACAGAACGGTTAATGTCACAATTCTGGAAATTCAAATGTAAAGTTGGTAAGTTTAACACAGGCATGTCACAGGAGAAGAACGTTGAAGTCAGAGTCTGTAAAAAAACCAGATAACAAGCGTCCAACTGGGTTACAGGCAGTGAATCAAGTTCAATTCTCCAGTTACTGTCCAATGTGCTGTACAAATTCAATGTGACAACTGCCCAAAGACAGTGCGAGCTGAGCATGCAGCTTCAAGCACTGTGAACTCACACTACAGTCTACACTGTAGTCACCACAAACACCAAAACAATATGAAGGAGACAAGTATGTTTGCAGCCCCCCAAAAAATTTAAATGCAAAATCATAAAGAATGTGATACAGAACATGCATATGTGTGTGTGTGTGTGTGTGTGTGTGTGTGTGTGTGTGAATATCAGTCTGCACCTGATCAAATTTGCAACAAGTGTTACCAACAAAAACTGAACATTTCAGCACAGTCTATCATCCAAGAGACACTCTGGCACAATCTGTTACACAGACACAAAACAGTAACATCAGAACATGGCATGGTAAATGTTCCATACAATGATTTCATACATGTAATTACACAATCAAGTGAAACTTGCAAATTGCAACAGCAGCTTGTAATCCTCGACGTGGGAAAAAAAAATCTGACAAATGTACCTTCCTCTGTGACAGTCTACGTTCAGCATAAATGTAGTACATGCCCATAAATAAATGGGGGAAGTGCACACCTGAGACAAATACAAGTGTGGAAATGACTCATATTCTAATTCCAAATAGCCAACATGCAACAAAGGGCAATAAGATACAAAGTGCTGAAAATATAGTCAGCCTTAGACTTAGACACACCAACTTTTTTTTCATTGTAGAGGTGCAAATGGGACAGGAGATAGAAACAAAACAAAGAAAAAAAACTTACTGAATTAAAAAGGAGTGGGTGACCTGAGCTAGCACCCTCTAGCCACCAGTCCTTAATAGATCTGGAGAAAGCTCAGTGCCATCTTAATGAAGCAGTGCATCACCCCTCTTCCACACTAAAGGATATGAGTTATAATTCATTTTAGTATTCAGTGTCACAAAAGCTTGAGTGTGCAGATTATCTCTTACCCATCAGTGAACAAATACTAAAGATATTCAAAGTTGGAAAAAACATTAAAAGTAACATGGAAGAAATATTTTACATCTTCAAGCCAACCCAAGAAGATTTCTAGTTAATATTTGTACAGCACAGCTCCATTGGTAACCCTTCATATAACTTTTCATACATTGTATGAGAAGTCTTTGAAAGAAAATAAATAAATAAATAAAAAAGAAGACAAATTCCCCTCTCTGCACCCAAACCCCAATCACCCTCCAGTTTAGAGGGAAAAAAGGACAATGCTTGGAGTAACACTGACAATAACATCGTATCACACAAGTGGAAAACATAATGTAAATACTTTCTTCTCTCCAGTTTTCTTGTTATCATTTTACACAATCTGTAGAATAATACTGAACAAAATAAAGTTTCCTGTTTGAATTTGAAATCATATTTGTCACAGGTTTGTGCAACAATTGTCCCCATTCTACTGAAGCCAGTAAAAGTTTCTTTGAATGTCTATAACAGTTTGTTTTTAATTTATTTAGCTATTCCAGCAAAAAAAAAGAAGAAAAAAAACCATTTTGGTAAAAAAAAAAATCATCAGCCATTGATGCATAAGGTATGTCCCATTACATCTATATTCTGACATATTAAAATGTGTGAGGAACAATTCAAGAACACTGAACAAACAACAAGGAAATAATGCAACAAGCAACAGTATCTAAAAGCATAAAAAAAGAAATTATGAAATTGTATATACATCTGAATGCAAGTGGGTGTATGTGTGTGTGCGCGTGCATGCATGTGTGTAAAGGTATGTGTGCACATGTAGGCATATTAGTGTGTGTGTGTTTGAGTGTGTGTGTGTGTGTGTGTGTGTGTGTGTGTGTGTGTGTGTGTGTAAATGAGATTTAGCACCAAGTAAAAACCAAAAAACACATGAGAACAACATCACATACAAAATGAACACACAGAGGCAGGCAGACAGAAACAAACACATGCTGTGGCATGTGAACAACTTTTAAAAAAGCAAAGTAATGTACAAGAACATTCATGACCAGCTACTTCCAATCAAAGCAAGTGAAAAAAATGTTGCAGTTCGTAGCACTTTTTGGGGGTTTGGGGGGGATCAGGGAGGCAGGGTTGGGAGGGTGTTGTTTTTTTTTTTTACTGGAACATCTTCAGCCAAAGGGCACATCAAAACTAAATGATGAGGCACACAACTATTTCCACAACATGTGAGCCGGTAGTCATACTACATTTGCAAAAATATCTTTTCTCTCTCCTGGGAATAATCAGTCAGTGACAGCAGTAGTATGTTGGTCAAACAATGAGAGCGTTGATCAAGAGACAAAAATCTAAGATAATCCAATTATATCCCAACCTACTCCACATGTACAGTCCGCTCGTACAAAAGACATTTGTTGGTATCTTCAAATACAAATTGCTGCCTCAAAAGATAACAACAAGGCTTTAGACAGTTAAAAATAAATAAATAAATAAAATTATCCAGAATGCCAGATGTTCACATTCAGTGAGAGAGAAGAAAATTCATCAATAGTGCGGTTTTCATACGACTTATGACTGGTTATGATAGTGCTACTGTCTAAGTTGGAGATTTTTTGTTTAATTAGCAAGTTTTGTTTTTGATTTTGATTTTAATATCTTGATCACCTTTTCTTTGTTTCTTTTAAATGACTGGTGCTCTGGGAAACATTTACTTGCTTTCATGACAAAACATTAACAGATCTGATGATGATGCAGGTATGAACTGCAAAACAAACACATTTGTCAACAAATTCTGAAGCCAGGGGTTTGGTGTATGTCGCTGGAATGGGATGATCAACTGTGAAACTTCACATATTATCATTGTCAACAATGACACTCTGAAACACCCACAAGCAACAAAAAAACAAAAGAAAAACATTTACAGCAGTGATCTATGTCAGCACAAAACAAAACAAAAGAAAAAAAAATGTAACATCAACAATGGAACGAAAAAGTCAAGCATGACAGATGAAGTAATATTTGCATTTCTGTCCATCAAAAAATGATTGATGAAGATGAACAGTACTGATTCTTTACATTGGTGTTTTATGTCAGCCCAATCTAAAATGTGCCTTAAAACACTAATGGACAAAACAATCAACAAATAGTAAGGTAATTATTTCCCTCAAACTTTTTTCAGTCTGGACAAACTGGTCTTAATCAAGTAAGATGCCAGTCCATTTGGACATATATACAACATGACATTCTTTTAGTACTCAAATGGGGTAACAAATCCAGTTCAAACTTAATCTGTATTGGTACTAAGCCACTAAAAACCACACTAAAAACCCAACTCGACAAGTCTAATAATCTAACCCTTGCCAACAGCAAGGACATAAGTATGATAACAATATGATCAAATCATGATGAAAAGCGATTTTTATTTGCTTTCAAATCATGTCTGCTTAGAAAATACATTTTTTTGTATGTACTTACCAATGTGAAAACACAGAACTGCATTCCTATTTGCTAAGAAAATGCCAATGTTAAAGTTTAAAATCCACTGGATATAAACACCTACACCCACTGGAATGAGGTTGATCACCAAAACTCACCTTCTGTACATGCACAGTAAAAATAACAGATCTGTAAGATCATGTTTCACTTAGAAAGACACAGCTTGTCTAATTTCTCAAACCAGCCAGTCAAGTGCCCAAAATGGCAACATGTATGACTATTTTCATGCTTTGCGAGTACAACTGCTGGTCATTTAAGAAACATCTAACTCTTCATAAAATAACACAAAAATACACTGACAAGAATGGTAAAATTCCATATGAAACTGCAAAAATAATATCAAACAGGAGAATCAAATGTTATAATCTAAACATCAAAGTTGCACACAGAAACCATACTGATCTTCACACTCTTCCCCACTCCAAGCATGAGACAAACTCTGTGCACACTAAAGAATCACTTCGTATTTATTCAGTTCACGACTGTGTCAAACTCACTGTGAATAACTATGATTGGATTACTGCATGCCCAACTCTGCTCTCCGATGAACAAGTCCATTGTGCATAATTAATAGTGTATGAATGAAAAATTCTGCACAGATGATTATCTTTATTTCTTAACATCATCATCAATATGTATGTGCACATACTGCTCAACAAGTGTGCTGGCATTTATTTTCAGTCTTCTTGTTTTCAATAAGCTAATAATAAGTATAATTATCAGAATGAGATCCATGTGATGGATTAAAAAAAACACAACAAAAACAATAAAAGTTACTTGTATTAATTTGTCTGCATGCCCTGTTAATTATGTACCCTAAAGAAGCCACAAACACACAAAAACAAAATAAAAAAACAAAACCAACCGTAACATGTTCTTCCATGAACAGGGTTCTAGCTCAGAGAAACTAAAAATACACTGATTTCAAAGTGGCTAAAGTCCATTTTCCCAGATACTCATTGCTGAGAAATACACTACAATCTACAAAAGATCATCTGTACTATCTTGCAAGAGTATGCTAAGGAGAAGGGCATCCAAACTGGAGTCAACATTTCTGAAATTAAGCATGGATTAAAAGCAGCGTATAGTTCACTACATATTGTTGCTGTACATTTTTTCTGTTCTTTTTATTTTATTTTTCAATTATTACAAACTGCTGGAAGCTGGTTTATAAAGACAGGCAGAGGGGTAATGACGGAGAAATGTTTATTAAGTACATTGTGCTTCAACTGAGCAAAACCCTGAGAAGAGGTATTTACAAAACACATGATATGCACAAGCAGAAAAAAAATCCAAATTTCTTTCGCATGGAGCGATTACAATATTATCTACAAAACCTTTAGTAGTTCTTGCTGTTGTTCTGATACATTTTATATATCGTCTAGACATGGGCGGGAGAGTAAAGCTCTCAACAGTAAAAGATTCATTTATGATTTTGCTTTTGAGCTGTTACATAATATCAAAACCCTTTCCTAAGACCCATAACTTTCATATGATGTACCTATTTACGACCAAGTCTGTATCTTTTAAATTCAGAACAGAAATCAATCTATGTGTATTATCTCGGATGTTCATGAAAGACCCTTTTATACACATAAAACACAATTTCAAGCACACACAAAAACACATCAGGTCACACACATTCACACACATGAATAACACACAAGACAGAGCCAGAGGCAGATATAAAATGCAAAATCTCTCAGACGAAGACTGTGTGCAAGGGCGGTGAAGGTGGGGGTGGGGGGGAGAAGGGGTGTGTGTGGTGGAGGAGTACTCTAGGTTTACTTGTCATCTTTGAGGGGTGGGGGCAGGAACTGTCCCCAGGTGGTGTCCCCACAGTTGGAGGTGGACGCAGGCTTCCAGATGTCAGCCATTGGTGTGCTGAAGGGGCTGAAGGTGTTGCTGCTGCTCACCTGTGTGCAGGGTATCAACATTTTCGTCACTTCAGGAAGGATCAACAGACATTAATATGTGCCATCAGTAAGAGGTAGACTAAAAGAATCTTGGTAACAGTCGACATACACAAGATAAAAGAGGCAACGTATCAAGCCACAGGCTCTTCTTTAGGCAAATGAAAGGACAAGGCATGTGCCATCCCACCCCCACCCCCCAAAACTGTGCCTCATACTGTCCAACTTCTCATCCGAGCACTTAGGAGAGGTCTGTAAACATTCGTTGTGCTCACCAATAGTTTTTCAGATTTACAAACAAAAAAAGAAAAGAAACACATCTTCCCATTCCTGAACATCAATTCACATCTGCTTGGAAGGGAAGACTGCTTTGGTTGTAAATTCAAAAATAGTGAACAGGTAAATACTTCACTTCTTTTTCTCTGCCATGGAAGGATGCTCTGACTCTAAACTACTACATGTAAAGACTAAAAGTGTTGATAAACTTATCTCTCTGCATTTCCCCTCACCTGTGCTGGCTGGGCAGCAGCAGCAGCAGCAGACACGGCGGCAGTGCTGACAAAGCCAGGCTGAGCATCGGAGGCGGTGAAGGGCGGAGCTTCGGGGCGCAGGGTGGAGTTGTGGGCCATGGTGGTGACCGGGGGTGTGAGAGGGGAGGGAGGGGTGGGGGGTGCCTGTGTGATGGGGGCTGGGGTGGAGGGGCTCCAGATGTTGGCCAGGTTCTGCAGAGAGTTCCAGCCACTGGAGGCCGAGTTGGTCAGGGTGCTCCAGAACCCTCCAGACTGGAGGACAAGAACAGAAACAAAACAGTCATGAGAGACACATCAGTACCGTCTGTGTTAGCTGCAATGACTTTCTGTTCTTTGCCTTACAGAACCAAAATGGTCAAGACATGCTCACACCTTACCAATACTGATATATGTATATACTGCACAAAATCGGTTTTCCTGATAAGCCCAACATAATAAACATTTCACCAGTTGATGAAAAATAAATACATGTATTCATTTCAGCACAGTAAAATACATATATATGCATATGTTTTAAAACACTAGTGATTATCATAAAATTGAGAACATTCATTCTGAAAGGGGTGACTTCAGACCACACAGACCTATTTCATTTACAATAATGGGGGGAAAAAACTGACACCCAGTATCCTACACTATAGTAAAATCTAAGGAAGAACTGGCTACAATAGTCAGTACTCACAGAGGAGGTGGCTGGTGGCTCATTGGGAGAGGTCCAGGTCTTGTGTGGGTCCAGAGGGTTGTAGTCATTATCCCACAGGCTGTCATTGCGGATCGGTGGAACATCAAAGCCAGGCCAGTTTTCTGTAGCAGGCAAACCATATAAAAATTACAATGTGACACATCAATCATACTACAATATCAAAACTAGATTACAACAAATATAACATACATAGATTCTTTCAGGACATTTCTCTGATGGAGAGAAGAATGATCTAACTGTCACAATATCCTCAAAACAAATTTTACAGTAGTTCACAGTGTTTGGTGAGGACATGGACAATAATGATGATGCTTGGGAAATCCCATCTGGTTGGAGACTGTTATATTGCCCTTCACTACACTTTCTTTCATCTCATTTCCAAAATCAATCACACCAGAAGATAAAATTCAATAAAAAGCAACTGCAAGCTTGAAGAAATGACGTGCTGAACATAGTCAAATATTGAAACTGGATGTCGAGCAGGAAAATATCTTAAGTTAATTCAGTAGTAATTCAGAAAAAAACAAGGGGAAAAAAATCCAACCCAAGAAATCCATTCATACAAAGAAAGATCAGTAATCTTATGGTCAGTATCATGCTTTCCATAAAAAATATATCATGTACACATGAATGCACAAGATTTCATGGGAACAGGATTTCACATTACACACGCAGTCTGCAAATGCATCTGACCAACAGTGTGCACGTTTGTGTGTGTAAGAAATGATCTATCTACCTACTTTGCCTTTTGTAAAGAGCAACTTGTGCAATGTAGGCAGAAGATAATGATACACAGTCAGCTTGGGTCTCATGTTTACCTTTCTTGCGCTTCTGGAACTGAAAGAAGCGCTGCCTCCTTTCTGCCTGCAGCTGCTGCATCATGGTCAGACTGTGCTCACTTCCATCACTGTACTGCATGTAGCTGTCTCCTGAACAACACAACACCACTTACAACCAGCTCTCCACATGACAGCAAACACTTCAATAGCTGTCTCCTGAACAACACAACACCACTTACAACCAGCTCTCCACATGACAGCAAACACTTCAATAGCTGTCTCCTGAACAACACAACACCACTTACAACCAGCTCTCCACATGACAGCAAACACTTCAATAGCTGTCTCCTGAACAACACAACACCACTTACAACCAGCTCTCCACATGACAGCAAACACTTCAATAGCTGTCTCCTGAACAACACAACACCACTTACAACCTGCTCTCCACATGACAGCAAACACTTCAATAGCTGTCTCCTGAACAACACAACACCACTTACAACCAGCTCTCCACATGACAGCAAACACTTCAATAGCTGTCTCCTGAACAACACAACACCACTTACAACCTGCTCTCCACACGACAAACACTTCAATAGCTGTCTCCTGAACAACACAACACCACTTACAACCTGCTCTCAACATGACAGCAAACACTTCAATAGCTGTCTCCTGAACAACACAACACCACTTACAACCTGCTCTCAACATGACAGCAAACACTTCAATAGCTGTCTCCTGAACAACACAACACCACTTACAACCTGCTCTCAACATGACAGCAAACACTTCAATAGCTGTCTCAACAACACAACACCACTTACAACCTGCTCTCAACATGACAGCAAACACTTCAATAGCTGTCTCAACAACACAACACCACTTACAACCTGCTCTCAACACGACAAACACTTCAACAGCTGTCTCCTGAACAACTTAACACCACTTACAACCTGCTCTAAACATGACAGCAAACACTTCAATAGCTGTCTCCTGAACAACACAACACCACTTACACACCTGCTCTCAACATGACAGCAAACACTTCAATAGCTGTCTCCTGAACAACACAACACCACTTATAACCTGCTCTCAACATGACAGCAAACACTTCAATAGCTGTCTCCTGAACAACACAACACCACTTACACACCTGCTCTCAACATGACAAGAAAACACTTCAATAGCTGTCTCCTGAACAACACAACACCACTTACAAACTGTTATCCACATGACAAACACTTCAATAGCTGTCTCCTGAACAACACAACACCACTTACAACCTGCTCTCCACATGACAAACAAATACATTTCAAACAACACAACAAAGAAATATTCACTACCACATCAACAATCATTACATGCACCATGTTATCGGTTTGAAAAATGTAAGAAGCAACAAACAGCTGGTGCAAGAGTACCGGTATTTCAAGAAAGAACTAGAAGACCATACATAAATTACACACAAAATAGTGAATTTACTGTTGTCCTCCTTGAAACTGAAACGGAGAGCAAAATATAACAAACACTGATCTTAGATACACAGTGAAAACATGATTTAAACAAGGGCATCCAGAGTCATGACCTGGGTGCGGCCCGGCCCCCTTACAGTGTACAGAGTTAAGAGCTGAAACACTTGACTGAGGGGGGCTTCTTTGAAGACCTTGTATTGTCCAGCTCTCTCTGGAGTTTCTTATCACATTTGCTTCTTGTTCTTTCAAAGACATCACATACCTGCACCAAAGTAGTCTGGCTTGGCAAAACCATCTGAACTGGAAGGCTGCATGCCAAAGAAAGGTGACGTGTTTTCCTCAATAGTCTGAAGACCAAACCCACTGCCCCTGCAAGCAAACAAAAAGTTCAGATTGACTCTGCAGGCACACATACACACAGAGAAAGAGACTGATGAAAGACAGAGAAACTATACACATACACATAAAGTGAACAGTTAAGAGAAACTGCTTCTTGTATATGCTCTTGACTTTCTCTGCAGTTGGCAACCAGGGATCCAAAGTAGTGTGCCCCACAAGAAATCAATGGCCATCACTTGTTCTGGTTGCAATGAAATGCTGTGCCCCCCTTGTTGAGAACCTAAACACGTAGAAAAGAAGTGTCTGTTGGAGTTAAGGTACTTCACTTTTGTCTCATCCCCCTTTTATGATGAGACTTCAGTGTCTTTCAAATTAAACCATTTGCTTCAAAAGCACCTTTTTATCTTTCACAACTTTGATTGAGCTGGCTCAGAAGACTAAGATAGCTGATAAGGAACACTGGAGCAGACTCTGGAAGATATCAGTTATTTTGCATCTTATTCACCTCTTTATCATGACTTTCTAAGCTATCCAGAAAACTTGCAAAGTGTACTGAAAGTTTCAAATGAAAATGTATACGAAATCAAAGTGAATCACAAAGGCCATAAAATATTCTAGTCAGTGCAAACCTCTTGTTTTACAAACCATAAAGATATGTGCAGTACTGATAAGGATCTTCATCAAGAACTTTTCTTTATAAATAAATACTTATTATGCAATCTTAAAAATACAAGAAAAAAATGAACTTTCAATCCCGAAAAAACTTCAGATGTGATTATGCTAATCTTGTAATCTCACAGACATTTGGAGACAGGATTTCTAGGCTTCTGTGGCAGATGCAGTGTCTGAGAAAACACAACTGTTAAAAGTTAACTATCACACATGGTACAAACATATGAGATCACCACCACAGTAATATTACCAGTATTAATGACACATTTTTCACATGAATAAATACACTTCAGAACATACACAAATAGATAAATAAATAGACAGATAATCTAATCAGTGAATAAACAAATAATCTGTCTTACAGTGTAGCATTAGGAGTAAGGTTGGCTGCCATGTTGGTCCAGCCATTGGGTCTTGATCCACTGGGCGGCAAACTACTTGTCTTCGGAGTAGTAAGACCTAAAATTCATCAAAATAAATGTCTATCAAGTTAAATTCATTTGTCCAATTTCATACTGTTTAGGATCATTTGACAATGATGGGTTATTTTGCCTGCTTTGCAGCCATTCTAGATATATGCAAAATGTCTCTAACGGTCTATGAAATAGTAAGACAAAGGCAGAGAGAGATACGCAAAGAGAATAATGTCATCATACTGATATCAAAAACAATGAGCCTTCCTACTAATGATGTGCATGAAGAATTATACAATCAAACCAATTTCTGCTTTAAAAAATTTTTTTAAATCAGAAGATCTGACTCTGTGACGCATGCACGCACGGAAGCACACACACAAACTAAAAGGAGGAAAGAAAATAAAATGTTCTGCAACCCACCCACCCACCTGACAACGCCGGGTCAGAGTAGGGAGGGAAACTGGGCTGGAAGCGACCTCCATCGCCCAGGGGAGACGGCTGGTTGCTCCTGCCAGCCATGCGCGGAGTCACAGCAGTGTCGGGTTGTGCCACACCCGCTGGAGGAGCATTCAGAGTAGTGGCGCTGACAATACTGCTGTAGCTGGACGAGCGACTGGAGGCCGACAGCTGTTCAGGGGAGAGACCTCCTCCAGGGCGAACCCCAAAGCCTCCCAGTTCCCCTGCAGAGCCAGCACGTTGGGCAAAGGTTTCTGTCTGAATGGACAGCTCGCTCAGGTCACCTGGAGGAAATCAGGTGCATTGTCAAGCCACACAATGCTGTGAACATGGAACGTCAGTTTCTGGTGAAGGTCAGATCTGTTCTTCTACCTTTCCTTTCACATAACCAACATTTCTCCCCTCTTTATGCCTGTAGCAGAACTGCTAAAAAAACACACAAAAAACAAAAAAACACACATATACATGTATATATATATATATATATATATAACTGATTTTTTTTTCTCCTTTTCTCATCCTTTCCCACAAAATTCATTTGTTTGTTATTCATGAGCAGTGGTGCTTAATAAATTCAATGGGGAGAAAATATCAGGAAAGCCAAACCAAAATCACCAGGTGATATATGAACCCAGCAAACTGCTATCAGACTTCAGAAATTTACAAGTGTGTACATGGGAATGTGCATGTGCACGTGCATGTGTGAGTGTATGTGTGAGTGTGCATACACATGCACATGAGCTAGATTGTGGGTGTGGGGAGGGGAGGGGGGCATGGGTTTAAATAAAGGTTTCAGAATTGGAAATTGTCCCACTTAAGCTACAAAGAAGACTTGACAAGACCACTCAAGATCATATCTTTATCTGTGATGGACAGATAGATAACTGGTTTCAGGAACCTGACCTCTTCCAAATGATAATGGAAGGGAAAAGTCAGTTTAGACAACAGACAAGTTCCATATGTACTCTTTTACTGCAATTTGAGGATATGTATTCAGTTCATCTGTAAATATGCACTTCTACCCTGCATAATGTTTGAAAAAATATCCTGTTTTCTAGTTTCAAATGATAAACTGGTATCCAAACTATAAAAGTGAATCTGATACAAACTGTTATGGCATCACAAGAAGTACTTACAAAAAAAATCTTTTTAGTGTTATCTTTCCAAAACTAATTTAATTAGTTATTTAATGGCATTTCATGACATGAGCTATCTATTCTCTATACTTTGTAAAATTAAAGATATTCTGGTCTACATATGAACACCTTCAAGTCTGACACACTCTGCAATGACCCAGTCACAGAAAAGGTACTCTGGACATTAGGCACTCTCCTCAGAAAATCAAGGGAAAAAAAGCATTATCACCTTCAGGACAGCCTGAAAATGATGGTACTCTGAGTTTCTGACTCAACTCCTACAAGCACTTGGTCCATAAATATTATTTCCAATTACTGATTATCACTGAAACATATATGATCTTTATAAACTGTTTACGTCACGTTTTCCAGTAAGCAGCTGAAAAAGGGAAAAGATGTCTGCTTGTGTTACATTTTGAGTTTGTGTGCTATATAAATAGATCTTGTGAGTTCTTGTATTCAGCATGTGATTTCCTTTTTCTTTTCTTTTCTTTTTTTTTTTCTTTTTCTTTTTTTAAATTAAAAGACCAACAGAAACAAGATGTTGAAGATGGAAAATATTTCCTGTAAACTTTTAAAGGAAAAACAGAAACTAGGGACTCTGTTCTTGTTGTTTAAATACATATTAATATAATCAGCAAGCTATTCAAAATAACTGACAAATACAAATAAGATAATCTTGCTTTGCAAAACCAATGAATGGAGAGTATTCATTTGCAACAAATGGTGAAAGCAACATGTAGTACACCAAAACACCAAGTATACCTGGGTCATGATTAGGGTAACAGAGATACAGGAGCAATGCAGAAGAGCCCTTACTGGGCAACAGCAGAGACATACATAAGGTGGGGATCAAGGCATAAGAGGACAGCTTCAACCGTCTGATGCAATCAATAAGCAGAGAAACTAAAGACATGAGAGGTTTTCTAAAAGAAAACCATGCGCAGTCATTCAGTGCAAAACATGCGGTAAAGAGCTGTGCATGTGCAAGCTGTGACATGCTGATCTCATCAAAACAAGCACAAGAAACAAACAAAAGTAATGAAGAATGCCATGCAAAGAACGCAGGAAATCAAAGCTACATTAACTGCTCTTCTCCGCACCTCACTACGTCTGCCCTGCAAAAAGCCTGACTGTAAGCAGCCCATCAAATAATTCTATAAAATTATAGGACATTATCTGCCCTTCAAGTGGTGAAAAAGACGGGGCGAGACCGACTTTCGCCGCATGATGCAATACCCATTCAGTCTGAAAACTGATTTATGAGGATGAAAATTATTGAAATAATCAAAGTATGACCAAAAAATACTTTCTGATAAGGAATTACATGCAAACTGATATCCAAACTCACATAAAGGGTGAATTCACACACAAAGTCACTAAAAGGGTGAAGACACAAAGGTACAACATTGATGACAGACTTTATCACCTCAATAATTATGGGGAAAAAAGATTATATTAAACAAGTTTGTAAGTAATGTTTTCTTTTTAGTAATTAATTTGGATTTTAGTAAGCTAGTATACTGGACTAATGCTTGTCATGATACAAGATGAATACACTAACTACAAAGCAGTCACTAACAACAGTCATCTCTCAGACAGAGAATTGTCTGTAACTTATGTAAGGTCAAAGAGCATGCCTTACTACTCAGTGGAAAAAAAAAGCACTTTATCCTCTAGCACAGAATCAACAAACTTGGGTCTTCATGAGCATTTCCACTCCATGAATTACACTGGTCATATCAAGCACTTTCATTTTGCAATTACTTTCTTATCTGTCATACAGTATATAAAATCAAATCAGTGCTTCAGTCTTTACCATTGAAACCATCTGGCATTGAACTATGGCAAATCTATCACTGATTCTAACAAATTTTCTCAAGAGATTCACACTGTATTTACAAAAAGCTGTTCAAACGAATGACAAGGAAAAATATAAAGATGGTCAGAGCACCCACAAGTACTGTTTCACACTAACTTGTGTCCACTGCAGCATTTAAACCATACTGGGACTGCCTGCAAGTTTCTGTAATGCTAGCCTATTTATACTCAGATTATACCAAGATTCAATGTCAAATTACCTGCATACCCCAAAAGTTGATTTGCAATTAAGGAATTTAAACTATAAATGAAAAAAGATATAGCTACAGGGTGAGAGAGAGTTCACATGGAAAGAAAGCAAATGAAGAAAAAAAGAGAAAGCACCACCACTTTCTGCTAATGCAAAAAGCTAAACAACCCATACTACACAAAAAGCCACTTGAAGTCGAAGATCTCACAAAATCTCAACTCTGCAATAAATCAGCAAACATATCTACATCTAAATACCAACAGAGTGAAAAGAATGGAAACAAAACAGTCCAGCACTGGTGACATTCTAATCTCCCACCCCATCACATACTGAATATAATTATGATCTTGAAAATGAAGCATGTCCTCAAAATTTTCATATTCTGTAAATTTGAAGAACGTTTAGTAGCTGTGAGAGCTTTATCTCCTTACTGGACTTTTCTCAAACAACTCGTTAACTAATTAAGCTGTAAGGGTCTATATTTTTGTTCTGTGTCTAGTAATAAGGTACATCTTGCACCCAGTGATGTGAGAGCTGATCTGTAATTGTGTAAAACACCAAGATTTTGGTCACTAAATCTAACTCCAAGAGAAACATCAAAGAAGTCTTGCGAGATTATCACAGGGCGAAATCCACCACTGAGCGGAGTAGTGGAATCACACCATACCCAACACCTACTGTTAATCATTACCATTATCATCATCATCTGCACGGTGAGACAAGCAGCAATTTCATCATGTGACACAAGATGAAAATCTGGACTCCAGATGTAATACCCCTATGGATTCAGTTGCTCAAGGACAGTCTTGTGAGGAAACTAAAACTTTACAGCTACAAACAAACCATTTGGCAGGTAAAAGAATATCTATTGTAACCTACTGAATATTTTGTCAAATTCAACATATGACCTGTATTTGTTTTCATAAAATATTTTCTTTCATTAATTGAGATCTCTCTCATGTATAAAGAAACTGACTTGTACAACTCTTTTCCCTACCCTTTCCTTTTTCACACCCATCAAAAGACTAAACACCTAAACCACACTTTTATAAACTTGAAGGTTTTTAACTTTAAAACAAAATTTTGACAACAGTCATCAATATCCAAGGTCAAAGAAATTCATGGAGATGCATTTTGTTCAGGCACCTCCAGAGACACAGATGCAGTGGAAATGCCACCTCATCCATTTCTTTCTTAGTTTATTCCACTTCCCTTCCTCTTTTTTTTTTTTTTTTTTTAAAGAAACCGTTGCAGAGTGGGTGGAAACAGAAGTGTGCATGGTGGAGTGGGGGTAAGAGGAGACAGGGCAGGGTGGGTGGAGTGGGGTTGGGAAAGGTGGAAGGATGCAATGCAGACCAGCAGGCAGCTTGTCCAGTGACGACTACCTAAACCTAAGAAACCAAATACAAAAACTTCTAACCGGGTATGGGACTGCAGCTTGTGGGCTGATCCCAGTCCGGAGGGGGAGAGTCACGATCAGAATCGTCCCCATCTACAGTGCACAACAACAGGTCACCTACACAAGTCACAAAGGCACAACATGGTCACGGCTAACGCTCACAACAGCCATGGAAAAAAAAGAAAGAAAAGAAACAGTCACAATGTTAACATCTTGGTCATGCGAACAGTTCAGGTCAACATCATTCCAGTCAGGCCAGGTACAGGCTTCTTTCCATTGTTCAAAAGAACACAGTACGCTCTGAACGACTGCTGTGATCCCTACATTCACCCATCCCTTTTGAAATATTCAGCAAAGCAACATGCTGCTGTACAGCTTGTCAAATAAGATGTTTCATTTTTCAGCTAATGACTGCTAGTTTTGTAAAAGTCATTCATGCTTGTGATGAACACACGACTCCTGAAAGTATAAAAGTCATTAACCCCTTGCCTGTCAACCATAAAAAGAAAATTGTCATCAATTTCAGTGTGCCCAACCCCCCCACCCCCTCCCCCCCAAAAAAACCCCCAGATTTTCCACCAATGGTTTCAAACATACACACAACCATTTCCTAAAATTAAAAACCTCTGTAAACTTTTGTGTGATGGTTGCTAACACATTCTACTTTTATCGAAGAAAAGTCTTTTGAAGTCTGTGCTAAGATCTCTTTTCTATGGATCATATTTCCTGTAAATACTAAAATAGACAAGCTGAGAGTGAAACAGAAGTCTGAACTAATGAAAGAAAAATGACAAGTGAAACATCTACTGCACACAACAGAAAATCACCAGTTATTCCCAGCTGTCAAACATTGACATGCTAATCCATACAGCGCTGTGAATAATGTAGTCCAAGCTTGTCAGACAGTTCACACAGCAAAAAAGAAATCGCTCCTAGAATTTTTCTTTCTGTCATGCTGAAGGCGGAATACAAATTGAAGGGATGCAATCTAACATCAGACATTTCTTAAAAGGATGGTCACCTGAAAGTGAATGACAAAAATAGGACCTATCACAAACATCCTGCTGGTACACAGCAGTACAAAATAGTGGACGTACATCATACATCCTGTGACAGGCAAGTGGTTAATCAGTTTTGTCCAGCTAGCTAACAGTTAATGAACAAAGGACAATCCAAAACAGAAAAATCAATGTGCATACAAGATGTTAGGTTTTGTATTGATATGGATGGCTTTACACAGATTATATTCAGAAACAATCATGCACACAAGCAGAACCTCTCACAGTAATGTGTTATTTCACACATCTGTACTAAGATCACTGAAATAACTTTGTTGTAGAAGCCTGTACGCTGTCCTCAAATTCACAATCAAACAAAATGAAACAAAAAAACAGGTGCTTACAACAACCACAAAATAAAAGCAGAAGATCTGAATCATGTGAAATACAACAGTCAGCAAGACATTCATGGCAGGTGAGGCTAATATAGTAAATGGTTTCCCTAGAATTACTTGCAATCAACCTACCATACTTACCATGATGCACCAGTGCAAGAGCCAACATACATCCATTTTCTTGACTCGAAAAATACCACACCATGTCACATACTGGATCCACACTCAAGACAAAGAAATTAAAGCAGCAGCCAAATACAGAGTAACTCCACCATAAAAAGTACAACCCCATTCATGAACAAATTCAGCATATTCCTCCCTTCTGAGGGTACCAACATGTACCTCAAAATATGTGCAAAGGAAAGGAATACACTGATGTCAGTCATGGTAAATACAGGGTGGAAGTCGAAACTGGAGAAAGGCAGAAAGGTCAGTTCAACAACAATGAGTTTCATAGAAGCTGGATCACATTTTTGTTTTAAAAATCAGAAGTGAGGCAGACGCAATCACAAACTCTTTAACCCTTACATCGCCAGCTATGTTCAAGCTGCTAACATCTGAAAGCTGGCTAAGTCAGCAGCACAGTACAGCCGAACATCCGCTGTGCAGCAGAGCAGCCAGTGGGAATGTGGGGTACTCGTTTTTTCGCTGCCATGTGGCACGAACTCTTCTCCATCCACAGTCAGCAGCAAAATCATTTTCTGCCAAACGCCTTTCAAATTAGACTTGCAGTTTTGTTGTCCATATAGCATGGTCTAAAGCAAGACTGCTGGTTATAATCTGAACTGGTTGAAGAACTCGCCATCGTTCAAAATAAGTTTTAAAAAAAAGCTGCTGAAAATCGCTCCAAACCGCACAAGAGTTGGTTCAACAATGAGAAGGATGTTTCCGGTACATGAGGCAGAAGTGCTGACTAAATTTGGTGTTTATTTTTTTTAAAGAGTAGTGCAGGTTTGTTAACTCTAATGCTAAAGTCATCGACCGGTGACAACAGTGTTCCCCCTACAAGTCGCCGTGCGGCAACCGTGGTGTTCTCACTGCAAGTCACCAAGCAGCGACTACAGCAGCCAAAGGGTTAAAGGCCAAGGAGGGGAAATGTTCATTTTTTTCAGAATGGGTGAACTGAGCTGCTTCCATTTTCTTTGTACAAGCATAAAATCCAGATGTGGACCTGGTACCTCATAAAGACCAGTATTTTATGAGACAGGTAAATGTATCAATGCTAGGTCTTGCACAGTGAGTCATGGAGAAGCATGTGTGATTTAATGATTCTTATTTACATAAGACTACCACTATTGTGACATTCAGTGAGTACAATAACAAAATGGTATCTGTGTGTGAGGCTTATGACAATTTGGAATGGAGGAACAAGACAAGGAACAAACATTTGTAATTCAATACTATTTACACTTTTATTCTTTGTTTCAAACACTGGCACTAGTGAGTCATCCTCTGACCATAAACAATATTCACAACTGAGTTTGGTCTATCCAAATGATTATGAATGTATACCACAACTACACTTATAACCAAACGTTTCCTAACAATAAACCAAGGTCATAAAGCTGGAAATCAATATGATGAACAATGGATACTGATGCATGACTGCAGAAGAGTCATGTGTGCTACCTACAATACTGACGTCACAAACATATTTTATCCACTAAAGATATAGTCAACACTTAAAGATGCTGTCACCACCTGGTAAGTTAATTGGTGGTGTTTCTTTTCCAAACATATCTTCTAAATACATCTCTATCAGTCTGTGAGTGCCCAATACACACAAAAGCAACGTACAGTTTTTCACAGAACTCTCGTCAGCGTTAGATTCTCTGACTAAGATTATTTTTTCTATTCATCTCTTGGTTACCTGTCTGCTCCTTTTCAAGCTACCAAACATCTGGTGTGGTAGTGAACAATTTCATGCAGTAAAAGCAGACAAACATTTGTATACATTGCGATCCTTTTCATGCCCTGACTGCAAAAAAATACCTACCGTGAACTAAAAGTGGCAAAGCAAATGACATCAACAGTGTGAAGAGACAACAGAATGACAACGATGTGTGATTCCAAAGTTCATGACAAAGTGAGTGACAAAAAGACGACCATCATAGGACTTACCCTTTGGCTGTGTACGAGCTTTCTTGCTGCGCCGTGGAGGGTCAGCACTGCTTGTCGACCCATTCTTTTCTTTTTCCTTGGGAAGCGTGTAGTCCAGCTCCAGTGTACTGTTAACCACAGGGATTCCAGTTTCACATAAATGTTATGACACACTGTAAAAAGAATATCCAACAAACAGAGAGAAATAAGTGGGTATTACAAGTTCAAATAATGAAGTCTTTGCTATTCATTCTTCACAAATCAAGAATAAAAACATAACTGTTTGTCAAGAAAAAGGGATGAAGAGAGAGGGAATATAACAGAAAAGGAACGAACAGATTCTGTGGGGAGGGTGAATGGTGGAAAGGAATGAGAAGTGACCTGTATACATTAATGATCAAATTCACCAATATAAAAACAAAGAACAAAAAAGTAACATGCAGCAAAGTAAAAATCACCATAATGATAGGTGCCACACAAAAGTGGACACTGACCTTGGACGCATGATGTCGCCCCCATAAATCTTGGGGTTGACCCGAATCTTGCGATGAGCTTTGGACTTGGATGTCAATTCAAAGTTGTTGTCATCATCATTCACATCTCCATTAAATACAGCAGCAACAACCTTGTCCTGCTTGTTTTTCTTGGACTTCTTAGAGCCAACCAGATTGACAGGAATGTAAGGTTCTGGTGTGGAGTCTCTGGCATTGGAATTCTGCTGACAATACTGAACATAATCAGAAATGCTACTCATAAAAACATATAGAACAACTTTGTGAAATTACTTCTCACTTTGATTTTAGATCAGTTGTTTTAAAATATTTTCTTGTCGAAAGTGGAAATGGTCCATGTTGCATCTACAGAGGCATATTATGGTGCTTATAGCCTCACCGACCACTTAGGCCATCTGAAGAATATCACTGCAGTATCAAGCCAAGGGTTAAAAAAAAAAAAAAAAAAGTACAATAAAAACTAATCACCACTTCAATCTTTTCACTCAAAAAGTTAAAAATAAAATAAAAACTCCCAGAGTATAAAACATTCAAATCTGATTAAAAACATTCACTTCTTTCAAGAAATCCAACAGTGTCCACAGAGGGACATCTGGAAACAAACAGGCAGAACATCAGAGAAATAAATGCAGATGTCAGGACCACTGTAAAAACTGAACCAGCTCTCAGAAATGAGCAATTTGATCACAATGAGAAATGGCAATTCAAACTGAACAGTGAACCACTGGTTAATTTCATCACCCTTGTACTGTCAGTCACTAATGCTACGGTCTTTGCTTTTCCCCAAAACTTGTCACAAGGAAGGTGCACTGGCTATTTACCTTGTCATCCTGTTCTCCTCCAGCTGAAGAGTCAGTGGTGGTCGAGGATGTCTCGTCCTTATCATCGGGGATGGAGTTGTCTCGGCGGATAAGCTTCTCCTTCAGCAGGTCTCGTTCGCCGCGGGTTTTACCTCGAAGCTTTTTGCCTCGAAGTTTGCCAGCTGAAAAGGTGCAGCAGATAGTCAGTCCAAAAATACAACAGTTCTCCAAATTATTATGACCTAAAACAGTGATCTGATGAGTATGCATGTAAGATCCATAATGCTGTGTCACTGACCTATTTCTATCTGATGCACTTTGCCATAGTCACCTTATAAAGCAAATAAATAACGTTTTAGGACGGTTTCCCAAATACTTTTCAAAATACTTTGACAGTCACATTATAAGGCAAATGAATAACTTTTTAATGAAAGGACTGTTTCCCAAATACTTTGACAGTCACAGTATAAGGCAAATGATTAACTTTTTAATAAGAGCACTGTTTCCCAAATACTTTGACAAACACCTTATAAGGCAAATGAATAACTTTTTAATAAGAGGACCGTTTCCCAATTCTATGAAAACATTGGGACATTCACACTCATGTATGCACATAACATGAAAGTAAAGGAAATCCCATTCCGATCTTCAGTGTCTTCTTTTAACTTTCCTTCTTTTTCTCCTTCTTTTATCAAGAGATATTCAGTTACATCATGAGATATTCAAAGAGAAAAAGACAGGAAAAACAGCAGATCATAGGTTCCTTCACAGTAACACAGGACCAAAGTAAACTACCTTCACTGCCCTCATGCATTTATGTTCACTTTCAGCCTACTGGCCAAAATGTATTACCACATAACACGATAGTGCCGACGGTGTCAACAAGTGCATGTGGCTGAACTGCTTCAAGCTCTGCTGAAGCTTTATTATCCACTGTAACAGTTTAATGCTACAAACATAAAAATGTGAAAGTTACTCAGTGATGTTACATGATATCTAACCTGATAATCTTGCAGACAGACCAGAGTCCAATTTTGGACTGATGTCTTCCTCCAGGTAATCTTCAGCAGCCTCTGAGATCCCCTCTCTCTGATCCTCTTCAACTTCCGCCACTTTCTTGGCAGAGCTTGGAATGTTTGGGTCCTTGGTCAATTTGAAGTCTGCACCATCCTCAGGTGTGGGGCTGCTTGGAGGACTTGCATTCTCACCCAAATGGCGCTTACTGGGCTTTGGCTTTTTGGCCGATTTGACATGATTGGTGTAGGTTTTGTCCACCACTAATGGTTCCTGTGGAGGGGACAATCGATTATCTGTTTTACAACTGTTGCTTCGTGTCAGAGGTGTTGTGCACTCTTTGTTGCTGCTGCCCTCTCCATCTTTCACAGGAGGTTTGGGCACAGACATTTTATTGGTGCTGTGAAAGAACCTTTTAGGATTGAGCAACTGCAGCAGGCTGATGATACTGCCCAACAGTGGCCTGTGACCATTAGTCTGATGAAACTCCACATGGCCGTTGACATGAATCATGGACTTTGCTGCTGCTGCTCGTAAATCCTGACTGACCCCAGAAGAGGATAAAGACAGGGCAGGGAGAGACTTGGGAGGGGAGGCATTCAACCCCGCAGCATTCCTCAAGTCAAACACCTTGCCCTTGTCAAACGTCTGAGTAGAGTTGCTGACCTTCAGCTTGCGATGGATGATGTCTGCCATGATGATACGATCACCCTCAAAGTAGGCTGCCAGGAAAATACAAAAGAAAAGAAAGGACATGATGCAAATGATGGAGTAGTAGAGGACAGGCTCCCACTGAGGGCGAGGGAGAGCAGAAGAACACTTGGACAGGAGGTGAGGTGGCACCGTGGCCTGAAGGGTGTAGTTGGCTGGTGGGCCCAGACTCGTGTGCACTGTCAACACTCGCCGTATTCGGGACATGGTAAAATCTGGAGTAAATCTGAAAACACAAACCAACTCAAAAAGTCAGGCGTATCCAAATCAGGACAGTTACGTGAAACCAAAGAAATGTTTTCTAGTTCTACAACAACACCCTGTCAACATGAGGGTAAGGAACGTTTAAAATTCTCATGTTTCAAATAGGAAAACTTGACATCACGCACAAAACCCAAGATGCTTTTTGTCATCAACAAGTTTTGTCTCCATTTCAATGTTGTCATCAGATGTAGGAGGTATGCTGTTCTGTCTCAAACAAACAAAAATGCTTCCACCAGCTGCAAAATGATGGAAGTGTTGCACTGATGGTGCTGAGAATGCTACACATAACGTCTGCATTCAGCAAGGATTTCCACAGCACGATCTCCAATGCTTATGCAATTTTCCTTTCACAGTCTTGATTTCCGTTACCTATTTCAGAAGACATTCTCCATGAAATCTCATGCCTTGTGTTTACAAACTCCTGACATCTGCCATCACATGATGAATGGTATTCTCTTGCACTCACAACAGTAATCATACAGCCAATAATACAACCATACACACTCATAATAGCATAACTCACGCAATGTCCACTTTTCTGCTGGTATTGGGTAGCATCTCAAATCCTTCACAATCCAGGACTTTAAATCCGTAGCCTTCACATGGTGAGTCATTGATGCTGAAACCTTGCACATAAAAGGACAGCAGTCCTGTGTTGCGTATGGTGAACTGTCTCCGCACTGTGAAATGGGGAACAGTCAGCTTGTTGGGCTTTTTATCTGAAGCTGCACATAAAGTGAAAGAATGGCAATTTAAAATCACTGCATGCCTTCTACTGCTAGAAAGTATTTACTTTTTTCTTCCCTTATCGACAGAGAATATCTAACCATGAACTGCTGACAGCCACTGCAAAATAACTCACCACATTTGTATATAAATTCATTATTTCAAAACAAAATGTTTTCTTCCTTTTTTTCCTAAAGACTAACTTACTTGCACCCCCCCCCCCCCTTATGTGTCAGCATTTGTTATACCTTTCTAAAATATACAAAATCAGGTTCATGAATTGTAAACTAGAATTAACAGCTGTAATCAAGAAAGAAAAAAGTCATTATCAAGAGAACAGGACAGGGACGAGAAAAAAAAAAGGAAAGTGGCAGAGAATCTAGCAGAGATAGAGAAAGAGGGGAGAGGAGGACATTGGGAACAAACAAAACAAAGGGAGGGTAAGGACAAGAAAGCCCAAAGGATCCAGCCTTGCTGATACTGACTTTCACAGTTTTTCAGGTGTTTCTCAGTCATCTCAAAAGCCAGTGGGGAAGAAGACCCAGGCTTGCGATTACTGAACTTCATCTCTCCCTGGCAGCCCTGGCCTGTCACCACCACTGTGTCCATTATGGTCAGGTTGTTTCTGAACATACAAAACACCACCTCAGCTTGGCCACTGGAATTATGCATGCGCACAGGCATAGATGGTTAAAAAATGTTACATTTAAAACACAGAAATACTCACTGCATCAAACATATGGCAACATGACCTGTCAAGTGTGAGAGTAAATATAAAGGAATCTCTTCCACTAATACACTTTCCAATCTTACTTCCTGGCACTGGTGATAACTTTAGCTTTTACATCCTTTTTTTTATCATATCCAAATATGCAAATGTCATGTCCCTGGGGTTTACATACTGAAACATTTTATCATGGTTCACAAAAGGTACTAGCCATAAAAAAAACTGTGTATTACTTAAGCTAAAAGTAAGCAAATAAATGAACACATGGAAAAAAAAAACAAAAAACCACCGATATCCCTACCTTATAAGTATCAGTGAGGATCTAGCCAAGTCATCCCTGGGCTGAAATCCAATTTTGATTTTGAGTTTCTGGGCAGGCTGCAGAATGGCAGCGATGGAATTCTTGTGAGGCGTCACACCAAGGGAATTCTCCACATTCTTGATATGATCAAACACAGGATTTGTTGTACCAGGCTGCAACACAAACATACTCATTAAAAATAAAATGTTACATCAAGTGCAACAGGTCACTCTTTGCAATCAAACCCAATACAGTTATGGTTATTGTATCCAATAGACTTTCCAAGCTATTCCTGAACAAAGATATCAAAAGTGCATTTAGACAAAGATGTAGGAAAACTGTATATTAACAAAGTTGCACAACGTACTGAGAAATAGTGCAGACTTGTTTTCACCCAAAAATATATACATTATACAAACAGCATTCAAATGCAACTGATCAACATGTCAATTTCTTTATATGATGCCTCATATTTGCAACATATTTTCAATATTTCCAGTTGAACACAGCACATGCAACATATCTTCTTAAAGTCAAACAGACCAAAAGTAGCAAAAGCGCCATACCTTCGTATACTCTAAGTCAAACAAACGAAAAGTATCCAGATCTTCTGTTTCTATGAAGTCTGTCAGGTCAGAAGATAACCTGCAATTAGGAAGCAAGTGTAAATTATAACAGAAAAAAAAATTAACAATGTGTGCATGTGTGTGCATATGTGTGTGTGTGTGTTTGTGTGAATCTACATATGCTGATACACATCTGTATGGATATGTAAGTGTTTAGCACATGTGCTTGTAAACCACTCTGCATCAGCAGGAAAATACAATAATTCTGTTTCTTTCTCTCTTTCATATAAAACAAAGACAGAACTCACACGATCACCCTAAAACCGCCTATGTAAACACACACACACACACACACACACACACACACACACACACACTCATGGCAAGCATCATCAATCAGACCAGGTGGAAGGGCACTGACCCATGACTGGTGAGGTCAATGATGGTGCCCGGGTTGGGGTACAGCGACAAAGGCAACACCTGCACCAGCAGAGGGGTGTCCGCTGTATTCTCAACAATGAAATCAGATACCTGCAACAGATGACTGCTTCATCAACTGAAATTTCTCATGCTTTTCTTGATGAAGCAAACATGAACCATACATCACCTTTCATAAAGCAAAGACATGATGGTAATAAAAGACAAAGTACTTCTTGGACAATTAATCATCAGAGGCTCAGTTCCAGTCCCTTGTGTCCTCAACTGAAATGTCACAAGCTTTGTTCAAACACTCCTAAAACCCCTGCTTCGCTTTTTGTTGACAAAGACTCTACACTACAGTTTCACAGCTGAACAGCCAAAAGCTGTAATCTACAAAATGAACAAAGAGGAGCACAGTTTTTTGTTGTTGTTTTTTTAATTTAAAAAAAAAAAGGAATTCAAACAGATTTACTTTTTCAAACACTAATTAAACACTGGTTTTCTTTAAAAAAAGCCAAGAAAACATAACACATCCAACAAAAAAGCTTACATGTACATGCACACACACAAACACACCGACACACACGAATACCAAAAGGAAACAAAGAAATAAACCAATGATGAGGCAACAGACACACGTACCGTGACATTCCCAATTTGTGTGAGAGGGAACTTCAGCTTTGATTTCCTAACCAGCGAGGGCCAGTGAAGATGGGCCTGCGCTGAAAAGAGGAACCCTCGCACCTGATTGGTGTCCAGTTCTATTGTCACGTTGGCTCTGGAACACAGCAATCAGGCCCTTATGTCATTCCACAACGTCAGACTGTTGGGACTTGTTCAGGTATATATGAGGATGGGAGGGGCAGTAGAATCATGTCAGCCAATTTCTTAAAACACTGTTGTCCTATTTCACTGATCAATACTACTGAGGGTCAAAAGAGTTTAAAAAAAGGGGATGGGAAGGGGAGAGGGGGACAGTTTCTGATTGAGTCCCACATTCACTATAAGTTAGTAACACTCACCTTCAAACATTTTGACAAGTCTCTTCCATTGTATCTCTCCTCTGTATTGGAAACGTATGAACCGCACAGAACTTTAAGATCCAGTTCTGAAAAGCTGCTTAGAGTTCCAAGGACTAATCTCAAATGCGCTGGAAATTGGTCTTTCAGAGCTCAGGTTCCCCAAGTGTGGATTTCTCTACCTTCATCTCTTAGAAATGCCTCTGATCTACATTCCTTTAAGTCAGATCTGAAAACTTACCTTTTCCATAAGCATTTTTGTTCTGGGCGGAATGGTCAAACCAATGTATGCCTGCTAACAAGTATCTTCGTACTAGTATTTTTGTAGTCTGTTTTAATGCATTGTGTTTCTTATGTAGTTTTGGTCTTAGATGTGATGACATTTTTTCTATCTTGTTATTTTTAATGGGCGTGTGTGTGTGTGCGTGTGTGTGTGCGTGTGTGTGTGTGTGCATGCGTGTGCGTACGTGTATGCATGTGTTTGTGAGGGTATGGTGCTCTGGTACGCATGTGTAAGTGTGTAGGCATGTTAGTATGTCCGAACAGAATCCTATGTTAGAAAATAAGAAATATCATAATGCTTATGCAATTCTGTTTTTAGTGCAGTTGATATTTTAATGTCAGTGTATGTGTGTCTGTGTGTGAGAGTGTGTGTGTGTGTGTGTAAGGGAGGGACATCTATATATATATATATATATATATATATGTGTGTGTGTGTGTGTGTGTGTGCGTGTGTGTGCGTGTGTGTGTGGGTGTGTGTGCTTGTGAGTGTGGGTGTGTGTGTGTGTTCTATGAAATGCATTTTGTTTTAATCGAAGCCTTATTTACTTCATAGCTTTTATAATCTGATTCATCTCCTTAGTGTGCTTTTTCATTCATATGAACACACTGGATGTTTTCCATTGTCAGATAGCAGTTGTGTTTTTTAAGGCATGTTTATAGTCAACTGGATGATGTAAGGTGCTTTGAGCAGCATTGGTGCTGGATATCATGTCACAGAAAAACTATGTATTATTATTATTACTGAGGGATGGGTGGGTGTGAACATGCACAAGATGCATGCTTGCATTCATGCTTCAGTTTGTCCACTTTCAAGTGATACTACAATGCACTCTTTACCCCCTCCCACCTTCCCTCCCCCCCCTGCCCCCATCCTCCCCCTTTTGGAAGTCAATAGATATGTTGTGTAAGTGTGAATGCACTGGTATATAGTCATTCACTGTCCATTTTGTCTATGCACATGTGTTTGCAAAAATTAACTTCATTGCGCAAATATTGGAAGATGATGGCTCTCATTTTTTTTTCTTTTTTTTTTCCAGGTAAATCATCACAATGTGCAAACAAACAGGTGTAAATTAATAGCAACAAAAAAAAGAAGGAAGGTTACGTGTTCTGTCCGGTACGCTCAAGGCGGTGCCACTTCTGCTGGAGGCGTGTGTAAAGGTATTGGTCTGTGTCGGCCACATCCTTGTCCAGGGTAAGGCCAAGTAGCCACTGGTGACCTGCTGCTCTCCCCAGTCACACACACACACACACACGCCCAAGCACACACACACACACACACACGCCCAAGCACACACACATACACACACACACTCACGCGCGCGCGCGCACGCACACACACGCACACACCAATGACAATTCAGATTACTTCTTTAATGGAAAGTGAGACTAATGATGATGGAGTCTCCCGTCGGTCTGACGGATGAGTAGGCAGGCAGGCTTATCTGTCGGTGTGTCTCCTCATATGGGAGAAGAGGCCGACTCTGAATGCGCAGCACTTCCCACAGGTGTTGCAAGGGAAAACGTCTCCAGAAGCTGAGCCCTGCTTCCTTCGCTCACGCTTCTCCTTAATGGCCAGCATTCTCTTGTTTTCAAACGTCTTTATGCCACTAGAGCACAGCATCCTCCAGCGAGTGCGGTCAAGGGCATCAGTTTCCCAGGAAGCAATGTCTATGTCACAGGCTTTGAGGTTTGTCTTCAAGGTGTCCTTGAAGCGCTTGCAGGGTCTTCCACGTTCAGGGTGGTCTTCCTTCAGCTGGGCATACAAAAGCATCTTCGGGATCCTGCTGTCTGTCATGCGGACAACATGTCCTGTCCAGCGTAGCTGGCACTGAATCAGCAGGCTTTCGATGCTGGGCAGGCCGCTCCTCTCTAGGACCTGGAGGTTGGAGACCCTGTCTTGCCACTTTATGCCGAGGATCTTTCGTAGGCATCTTTGGTGAAACTGCTCAAGTTGTTGAACGTGACGGCGATACGTCATCCATGTTTCACAGCAGTACAACAAGGTGGTCAGCACAACAGCTCTGTAGGTTTTCATCTTGGTGCTGAGCCTGATGCCTTTGTTGTTCCACAGCCTGTTGTTGAGTCTGCCAAAGGTGGAGCTGGCCTTGGCAATGCGCAGTGTCACTTCTGTATCAAGGGCTCCGTTGCTGCATAGGGTGCTGCCCAGGTAGCAAAACTTGTTGACTGACTTGATCTCTGTGTCACTGATCTTGATTGCAGGTGGGGGGGGAGGCACTGGCATTCTGTGAGCTAGCTGGTTGGTACATGGACTTGGTCTTGCGGAGGCTGTTGGTGAGTCCAAAGCGTCTGCAGGAGGTTGAGAACCTGTCCATAATGAACTGCATGTCCTCATGGATGTGTGCAGCAAGCATGCAGTCATCAGCGAAGAGGAATTCTCTCAACAGTGCTTCAAACACCCTGGACCTGGCGTGGAGTCGCCGCAAGTTGAAAAGTTTGCCATCTGTGTAAAACTGAATGTAGATGCCCTGGTCACAGTCTTGAAAGGCATCAATCAGCATGGCGGAAAAGAGAATGGAGAATAGTGTGGGTGCCAGGACGCAGCCCTGCTTCACTCCATTTACCACAGGGAACGGATCCAACATGTCAGTATTTTCCTGTACTCTTGCCTGCATGCCATCGTGGAAAGACACAATCAGCTGGATCAGGCTCTCTGGGCAGCCGAACTTTAGGAAGATCTTCCACAGACCACGGCGGTTCACTGTGTCGAAGGCCTTAGTCAGGTCTACAAAGACCATGTGGAGCTCCTTGTTCTGCTCAAGGCACTTCTCTTGCATCTGGCGTACGGCAAACAACATGTCACATGTTCCCCTGCCTGAGCGGAAGCCACACTGTGCTTCAGGGATGACTGTGTTGGAGACATGGTCAACCAGTCTGTTCAGTATGATGCGGACGAAGATTTTGCCGGCGATGCAGAGGAGAGATTCCACGGCAGTTATCGCAGGATGTTTTGTCTCCCTTCCGTTTGTAAATGTGGACAATAGAAGCATCCCTGAAATCCTGTGGGACCTCCCCTCTCTCCCAGACAGACTGGAACAGGGTGGTCAGCTTGTCTGTCAGCACCTCGCCTCCATACTTGTAGATGTCAGCCTGGATTCCATCCACTCCTGGTGCTTTTCCTGACGTTGTCAGCTTCAGGGCCTTCTGGGTCTCGACCTTGGTGGGAGGGGCAGCTAGCAAGTCACTGACTGGTAGCTGTGGGAGGGCTGCAATTGCCTCGTCTGATACGGACGAGTCCCTGTTGAGGAGGGTGTTGAAGTGCTCTGCCCAGCGGGCAAGGATGTCTTTCTTGTCTGTCAGGAGGGTGGTCTGGTCCAAGGCTCGGACAGGAGTTGATCCTGTGACTCCCGGCCCAAACACAGCTCCGAGACCATCATGGAAGGTCTTCATGTCATAAGCATCAGCAGCGGACTGAAGCTCTTCAGACTTTCCCTCCCACCAGGTGTTCTTCATCTCACGCAGCCTCTTCTGTACAAGTTGCTTGGTTTGCAAGAACTGGTTCTCCTTCCTCTGGCAGTCTTTATCAGAAATGTGATCCTGATGCCGTATATACAGTGTGTTCAGGAGCTTGGAGATTCCAGAGTCGTTCTCGTCAAACCAGTCTTTGTGGCTCCTATGTACAAAGCCGAGTGTGTCAGCTGCTGCTGTGTACACAGCATCTTTAAAGGTGCTCCATACCTCTTCTACATCAGTTGATGCAGGAATTTCTTGGAGAGCTACTTGAATTTGCTGCTGCAGCACGTCCTTGGTGATAGGGAGGCGGTGGATGTTCAGCTTCCTAGGGGGTTTCTGCCTGGCTGGTTGGAGCTTGCGTGCAAGTCTGATGTTCATCTTGCTGCGTACCAGGCGATGGTCCAACCAACAGACTGCTCCTCTCATGCAGCGTGTAATGGAAACATCACCTCTGTCCCTCTACCGGACAATCACATAGTCCAGCATGTGCCATTGCTTGGAGCGGGGGTGCATCCATGTGTTCTTGTACTTGTCCGCTTGTTGGAAGAGGGTGTTGGTAATGGTCAGTCCATGCTGCACGCAGAGCGAGAGCAAAAGCAGTCTGTTGGAGTTGCACTTGCCAGTGCCGTGCTGTCCTAGGACTTTTGGCCACGAAGAGAAGTCCACGCCGACACGGGCATTAAAATCCCCAAGGATGATCAGCCTGTCCTTTCTGTCTACCGTTGAAATGGTGCGGCTGAGCTCGTCGTATAAAGCTTCTTTGATGTCATCAGGGTTGGTCATCGTTGGGGCATAGCAGCTGATGACTGTGGCGAAACAATCCTTGGACAGCTTCAGACGCAGGGTCATCAGCCTGTCGTTTATCCCACGTGGAAGGCTGTCAAGCTGTCGTGCAAGTTTGGTTCGTATGGCAAAGCCCACGCCTGAGGTTCTTGGGGTGCCATCTGGCTTCCCAATGCAGTAGAAGGTGTAGCCCCCTCCAACTTCCTCCAGCTGGGTTTCACCCGCAAACCTGGTTTCGCTCAGGGCTGCTATATCCACCTGGTAGCGATCAAGCATTCTAGCAATGAGCGCTGTGCGTCTTTCTGGTCTGTCGTCTCTGTCTAAGAGGGTGCGAACATTCAGGCACCCAGAGTCAGGGCATGACTCCTGGTTCTTTTCTTCTGTTTTCGACCGCTATTGTTGGATGTCCAAGTAGGTGCGGTTTCCTACTAGGTACTATGTGAGGCAGGATTTGTTTGGGGATCCTTTTATCTCCCCTTCCCCATCTGGGGAGAGCAGTGCTGTCCCAAAAAAGGGCTGCTCTGACACTGTGGGAGGATACGGGCGCCGCACCTGCCCCAGTCTACGGCGGACGACCATCACCCCACAGCCGCCTGCGTGCAGAGTCGTGACTAGGAACTCCCAGCAGCATCCTCTGCCTGTCCTCGTTACCACTTCTCCATCGCCGCAGGGCTTGGAAAAGCTAGGTGTTGAAGGGCTAGCTCGTCGTTCCGACATTAGCCTGGTTGCCTGACCAGCACAGGTGACTTTTTTTAGTGAGGAGTTATGCAGTCCCTTCCCCACTCTCTCGCCTACTCACGCTCACAGTCCCACAGGTGCAGATACTGCCACGTGTAGGACGGCCTTGGCAGGTGCAGGTTTTTTCTTCAGAGCTCCTTCTCCTAGGGGGACTTCCAGCCAAGGATAAGAGCTCCTCCTACCCTTTGGTCATCCTCTTCCGCCTTCACAGCCGTTGGGAAAGGTTTCCACCTCCGCCTGGTCCATCGTTGGGAGACTTCACATGCGGCAGGTAGTACTGGGTTACATGGTACCAGTAGCAAGGGCTATGTCCCTGACCTGACATACTAATGGAAGCATATATTCAACAGTTTATGAGAAAAGTTCATAAGACATCTTGCAAATGTTACAGATATGCTTCACCATTAAATATCAAATACTGGTATAGAAACGCACGTGGAAATGACTTCCATAAATGAATGATATAGGTCTGAGTGGTTGAGAATATACACTCATTTCTTTACACTGCTAACAGACATTTTCGAATGAGTTAAACAACACCTCAACATTTACCTGGAGTGACTGTTGGTAAACCCACATAGCAGTCATCTCTGCATTCTCTCTTGGAGTCAAAAAAGATTTTTCCAACCTGCAAGAACAATTAAATGAATATGAATCTGTCTGGAAGAGACAGCTGTGACTGAAATAAACATACATCAGTACAATAAACACCATCATGAGCTCCCTTTTTTTTTCTTTTTTTTTTTAAATGCTTTTGCTGGATATTCACATATTGTCTGCTCTGTCAAAAATCAAATCTGCAACCAACAAAAACAATGGATTCAAAGAGTCACATATCAAATTGAGGGAAATGTTGTATGCCAATCTTTAGCAGTAAAACCAGAACAGCATATCCTGCTCTGATCATTCCTCCAGTCCCACAAATCTCCTTTCTCTTATGAATGTTGTTTGTACCATATGTTGTTTGTACCATGCATGCTGATTAAACATGGAACATGTTACAGAGATTCTCTCAGCCATTCCTCTCATAACAGCATCTGTGCATTATTTTCATGTTCACCAGGTGTCTGCATATGCATGTGTGTGTGTTTGTGTGCTTGTGCATGTGTAGAAGTGTGCACATCTATGAATGCTCAATGTCTTCAGGCTGGATTGGTTTCTTGTTGTGCACATGCGATCAGTTCGCATGACTGAACAAAGGAGTAAAACGAGACTACACTGACACCCACCACGTTTTCCTGGGTACACACAAGATAAACAGAGGGATAACAAGTATTGTTGCCTACCACACTGGGCTCCTGTGGCTGTAGTAAAACTGTGTCATTATGTGGCTGGAAGAAAAATCTCATGTCCTGAGGCTGAAAGGTGACCTGGGTGACCTCCATGAAGTCATGGAAGGTGCTGTGAATCTGAAGCACTTTGTATGGCACCTTGCCCTGCAGAAGCAAAACAAGGCTTAGCAAGCAAAACATCAGGCACAGGTACTCACAATCCTGTCATTCTACAATAAAATATGCATGCTTCAAAGATCTGTTAAAACAGTACACGCTTGTCAGTAGGAATCTGGAAATACTTTGAGTTTGCATGCACGTTAAAATGCATTTGGTGTATGTGTACACAAGTGGGTGACTTGCAAAAAATGGATGTTTCTGCATATTCAACACAGTCATTCATCACTTTCTTGAACAAAGGAAATTTTCTTCCTAAAATTTAGTTTAAGTAACATACTTAATGTGAACCACTAGTGCAGACTCTGGCAGGGGTCTGATTCCTGTCCTGTGCAAACTACTACCCGCCTATGCAGAGAAAACGAAAGTAGCTAAGGCCGATAACCTACCGAAGTAGGTTACTTCCCCTTCGCATCCCTGACTAGCGCCCTCTTTTGACGGCAGCCATCCTGACTCCTGTGCTCTGCATATGGCTAAGTTTTTTTCGTATTTTCTATCGATTCTTTGGCAACCTTGTTTGTGTCCGATGATGAATCACAACAGGTCACAAAACTACTTGGCCCGACTGGGCGATCAAGCTCATATTAAAGTGCAATCACAATCGACTGGTGGACACAGTGAATACTTAGAAAAATCGTGTTGGCACTTACTTCCAAAATTAAAATATAAAACTCATTTCATTACTCAAAAAAAAATCTTACTTCTTTTTGCCTTGTTCCTTATAACTGACAATTTCATGGGCAGATGAACGTGTTTCAGTTTGAAATGCGATGTGAAATCCATGTTGACTGTCCTCAGTAAACTGACTTGAAAAATGAACAGTTCAACAGTGGATAATACACTAAATAAAACATCCTTTGTTTCATTCCATTTCACACCTGTTTGAGGTAAGGTCAGATTAATATTCTTGTTGAACTACACCAAAGATTCTATTTGATTCCCCTCTCCCAGCTTCTCTCCACCACTCATGCTTTAAATTCCTCTCTCTCATTTTCACACATGCATAATACAAACATACTTTGGTGCTTGCATGCACACAGACATACAGATATTTGATACAGCGATTATATATTTCAACTAAATTGTATCAAGGTTACTTACAGGAAACACTTTCTCAAAGAGGAATTTTTCTGGAATGGCATGAAGACTGCCTTCAGCAGTCCGAAAAGTAATGGGTATGAAAAGGTCCTGTAAAAGAAAAAGAAAAAGCTCACATGAAATGTATGGAAAAACTTCACAATAAGGTTGGGGCAAAAGACAATGAAAAAAAAAAAATGTAAGGAACATGGAGGAGGGAGGGAATGGGACAAGGGAAAACTAGATGTGAGGAAAAGGTAAGGGGGAGTGGTTGAAGACAAAGGCTTCAATTACTGACACATCCCTTCTTCCACCCTTCCCTGTTTCTTCATTATTCCACTGCTGTCTTATGAAAGCATGGACTAACTCAAAAGAATAAGTCAGCCTTGTTTACACTATCAGCTCTGTAAACAACCACACATCACGACTTTTTCTCCACCACCAATCTCATTTTCTCTCCACTCCTCCCTTGCTCTCTAACATGGAAGTAACACTGCCTCAGCTAACAATAATGCCAAATGTGAAAACAATCAAATGCTGTGAATCATATTGTCCTTGTGTCACAATGCATTTTTACACAATACAATTTATAGTTATAGGTATGTAGTTTACATTCAAGATCACCGATTCATGTCATCTCTCCATTTGTACTGTCAGGATTTTACTTTACATTCAAAATTACAAATTTCTGTCATCTGTCAATTTGTACTGTCAGATATATCACTCTCTTTTCAGCTGTTTTAATTCATAAAACAAGCCAAGTAAAAAAAAAAAATAATAATAATAATTATTTAAAAAAAACTGTGATGCCGAAAGTCACAAAATGCAACAAAGAAGCCTGTTTGCAACACTGATCTGATAAAACATTTCCCACTTCCAAGAATTCTTCGGTGACTGCACTATCTTACGACATTAACATTCTATGTCCACTCACTTCAAACTGTGTGAACATCCAGACTTCTGCTGCATATGCCCCCTCCTCTTGGGGCGCCACAATATTCACAGTGAACACTGCATAGTGGTAAGGCTTGATGATGAGCTGCCACAGCAAAACAAGAACACGTCCACAGTTTTCACATCGTTTGGGTAACACTGAGTTTCATCCCATGACCTGGTACACAGGACAAGTTTAGGGAGGAAATAGATTTGTTTGGTGGCTAGAAAGGAAAATGGGAGGCAAAGATACATAATGATTTATGAACCTATCTGAATAAGGTTTGTTGGGTTGTTTTTTTTTCTCTTCTGAAATATGTTTTTCCTTGATTCTTGACAGAAACTGACATTCCTCTCCCAGCTCAAGTGTGTGAAATATTTATACCCCTGGGCAAAAATGAAACATCAAGATGTGTAAATTTCACTTATATACAGTTGAATGCTGTAATGTGCATCAATATCAACCAAATTCATGTGACCATTCTTTAATCAGGGATCTATATGAAAGCCTAATATCAACAGTAACAGGATCTGTACTAACACCTGATGAATTATGTCTTTCAGTGATGAATGACTGCACAACAAAGAGGAACAGCATCATGAATACTCACAGGATCTGTCTCAATATCTGATGTATTATGTATGCGAGTGAGGGTTGTTCCATTGCCTTTCTCCACTCCCAACACCTCAATCTTTGCCCAGCTCATGTTGGTCTCAAACCTTGCCATCACCAACTGCAAGCAAAGCCAGAAAAGGTAACTTTTACTTCCTGATGCATTTAACACACACAACAAAGAAAAAAAGACCGGTACTTTGGCAAATGTAACTACAGCAAAACAACCTTACACAGATAATAAAAACAAGAAACAATTATCATGTTTGAAAAAACTACGACCAGTTTTTTCTCTCTTCCAAAGTAAAATCTTAATGAATTGCAAACTGAAAATACCATTTTCTTCAAAAACAGAAATTCATCCTGAACGGTTTCTTCAATATTATGATCACATTTCACAGCCTGAGCTTTGCCACACTCATTGCTTTCAAGTCCCCTGTAATACTGAATACCTGTGTACTCACATCAACGGGGTTGTCGTTGCGTATGGTGAAGATCATGCTGCGCTTTTCTCCCACACCCATGGTGCCAAAATCCATCTGTCCCTTTGACTTCTCTGGTCTGTGATGAATCACCTGGGCAACACAACTCTTCACTACAGACACATCAGACTGACCCATTGAGGAACACGTTCAAAGGTGGCGGTTTGATGGTCAGTTGGTCCGTGTTGATTGTCAACAATGTGCATGCATTCATATGTGTGTGCATTCATATGTGTGTGTGTGTGTCTGTCTGTGTCTCTGTGTGTGCATGCATGTCTATTGTAAACTTTGGTTTTTTTCTAAAAATATTATGCCTGCTGACACCATATACAGCCTAAAACCAAAAAATAAAAGTTCCGTTCTTTCCAAACATTCCAAGGTTCACATATGTGCACATTTGTGCCTCTGCACAATGTTTTTGTGTCTTTATCAACCACAACTGGCAAAGCTTGAAGGATATTAGGCCAACACTCCTACTACCCAAATCGGTGAAAAATGCAAGTCTGTTTTAAAGTGTAACATTTTCCATGGTACCACTGTTCTTTCAAAAGAAAAATATTAACTGGGTGAAAACTCTCAAAAATGATATGAACAGAAAAAGTAACATCTACCACTATCCAAATTATACACAGACAAGCTGGGACGACTGGATGTTTCTGCACTCAACAGCATGTACATGTCTGGAATATGTTAGTATGTAAATTATAAACTGAAAATCACTAAATGATACATTCACTGTAATCAAATCAAAAGACACATACATGACATATTTTAAATTCAAAAACACAACACAGACACAAACACACAACCAAATGACCACATACATGAATGTGACTGCACATGTAACACCCTCACAACACAAACCGATCACAACCAGGCATGTGAGACGCGCAGTGCAGAGACTGACCTTGAGAAGGCCGTTGTAAACGATGATGGGGATGAGGAAGGTGGAGGCGTTGGTGTGTAAGGTGAGGGTGGTGCTCAGGTGCAGCTGAGTGGCATTTGGGTGGAACAGCAACAGCAGCGCCGTCACTGTCTGCTGCGGACCCACTATCACAGGTGTGGAAAAGTTTAACACCTGCACACACACACACACACACAGATCTGGTCAGGTGGTGGTGAAAAGATTGCATGTGTGTGTGCACATGCACATGCACATGCACACAAATTCAGAGGGCATGCCAGCACAGGCATAAACACTGCCTACCATTTGCAAAGCATGCAAGATTGCGCCATCTCAACCACATTTTCACAACCCCCTCCCCTTCCTTTCCCTGTCTATTTCCCCTTCCTGTTCAGTTTTGGCAATTTTCTGCCATTTTGTAGAGATCTACTGCTGCAAGTCAGCATTTGGGAAAACTGTGTAAAAGAAAAAAAACTAAGAGAAAATGTTTTGCTGGGCATTACAGTTTTAGCTCACGAAGAATTAAAAAAGAAGGGACAAAAATCATCAAAATAAGGTACCTGAGACTCTTGAGTACATACACAACACTTGTTTCCACTAAACAAATAAAAAAAACATACAAAAAACAGAAAAGCATTTTGCTACATATGAAGTTCATCCAAACATCTGACCCACGGTCTTTCCATCACATATGTGGAGTGATGGCCAAGAGGTAATGCATCGGCCCAGGAAGCGAGAGAATCTAAGCGCGCTGGTTCGAATCACAGCTCAGCCGCCGATATTTTCTCCCACTCCACTAGAACTTTAGTGGTGGTCCGGACGCCAGTCATTCGGATGAGATGATAAACTGAGGTCCCGTGTACAGCATGCACCTAGCACACATAAAAGAACCCACGGCAACAAAAGGGTTGTTCCTGGCAAAATTCTGTAGAAAAATCCACTTCGATAGGGAAAACAAATAAAACTGCACGCAGGAAAAAATACCAAAAAATGGGTGGCGCTGTAATATAGCGACTCGCTCTCCCTGGGGAGAGCAGCCCGAATTTCACACAGAAAAATCTGTTGTGATAAAAAGAAATACAAATACAAATAATATTGTGAAAACAGAATGCCACATCTGTTATGGTCACATAATGGGTGTGCATCTACTTCACTTGATGTCATATGAAGAATGTATGCCTGCAAAAGGTCATCAATACATCAGACAAACCTCACGACAAGAGCAGCAGCCATGCACATCTAAAAATGTGATTGTGTCTGTTAGTGCGCGTGTACACATGCGTGTATGTGTATGGGTGTGGTGTGGTGTGGTGTGGTGTGGTGTGGTGTGTGTGTGTGTGTGTAAGGATGTGCAAAGGGTCCCCGATACATCCAATACAGGACCACACATAAACACTAGCACTGAACAATCGACGTCAACAACTGCATGGATGCCTTGATAATTATCAATCAAACGTTGAAACTCTAAGCCTCGCTAAATAAATACCTGCAAACTAAGAATGATCCATGCACAGAACTCACAGTGAAAAATGGAGCTGCCTCACGGGAGAGGCTGATGTTGAAAATGACCACAGAAAAATTGAAGGTATTTGTGAGGGTCAAGGGGCGAGTGAAATTCTTCAGGACCTTGGCACTGAAAAACTTGGTGGTGTTAGCATTGTACACCAGTGATCTGCAACACACAAACCTTCCATATCAGCACATCATTGTCAATCTGTAGGTAACAAGTAACAAGCAGAATTATGCCACAGATTTACAGTCCTTTATATGTCTATAAAAAAAATTGTTTAAAAAGAAATTATACATTAAAACTGGAAGTAAAACAATTCGTTTCAAGTGCTGCTAGAACAAAACTCAAATTTGAAAAATTGTGTTGTGTATATTTCAACATTTTCAGGGGTGGGGGAATAGTTTACTATTAAACCGGTGTAATTATTATTTAATCTTTTTTAATGATCACAGAAGATTACACATCACTCTTAATATTTTCTTCCCTCAAGTACCAAATGTAAGCCCAAACCATAATAGCTTTTTGTAATGCATCATCCACTTTTGCCTCTATTTCTCTGTTTCAATGTGAAAATCAAATTTTATCAATATCTTCACACAAACACACACACAAACCGACTAACAAATAAAAGCATTCACATTTCGCAATATCAATCTATAGACTTTTAAGAAGTTGGAATATTTTCTGGTTTGATATTTCCTGTTTAAAAAAAAACATGCAGAAAGATTACATCACTTCAAAACCATAGCAAAAACGACATCTATTTCCAGCAGCAACTTACCCATGCAGTACGCTGGCTTGATATGGTATGACCAGCCTCTGTTGGTTATTTTTGGTCTTCACAAGGATTCTGCCTGACCACTGCTTGGAATGCAACGCTTTCACCGCTAAGGACAGTAACACTTCACAATTAGAATGTGAGAATCATTTCCGAGAAAACCTTTTAATCAAACAGACGGCCAATGTGGACACACTGGGAGTTTATAACTTATTGCAAATATATTATTGGTGTGGAAATACTGGTATTATATCTCTTATTCACAGAATGTTCACAACATGTCTAGTAATAAAGAAATAGCCTTTTCATGAAACTGAAAGCTTCAGCAAACAATTATCTTGTTGAATCGCCCAATATTGTGGTACATGTATGGCTGCTTTTTCTTCTTTTTTTTGCAATATTCATCTCATCATAAATAATGCTTGAATATTAATTTCATTTGATGTTATCAGAGCAGGCCCACCTGAAATATGCATGGCAACCTACTGCAAACTACTGCAGGCAGACAAAGCCCACATCACCAATGCCTGTGAACTTGGTTACAAAATGCTGTTGTCCACAAATGGGTTTAATCTATTCCTCAAGTTTGAGTATGAAGGTATTTTTATCTTTTTCTAATTGTGAACACCCAGGGCTTATTTCTAAGATTAGGCGCAAATGCTCATCATAATAATAATAAACATGATCTACTGTATGTCATCAACTGGTAATAAACGTGTGTGTGTGTGTGTGTGTGTGTATGTGTACTTCCATGCAGTGTGTGTGTGTGTGTGTGTGTGTGTGTGTGTGTGTGTGTGTGTGTGTGTGTGTGTGTGAACTTGTGTGTGTATTTGGAGGAGGTGGGAATGGGAGGTTTTGGTGATGGTGGGAGGTGCTGGTTACATAAAAATGTTGAACTGCGTATGTTTACAAATAGTTTGATCACTGTTGTTTGTAAGCTGCTTGTGTAACTTGAATGTGCTTACATAGTTTGCAATCTTTTCATGTGTAACTGCATGTGATCTATTCCATCTTTTGTATGTGCGGGTTTGAGCATTTCTTGTGTGTGTGTGTGAATTCATTCTGTTCTGTTCCTTTCCATCATTATCATTCTTTTCATGCAGCATACAAAGCTCTCAGCTACACAGGAGGAGAGTGCAATAGAGACATGTCATTATTATCAGAAACATGATCAAGCAATTCACAATCTCAAGAAGTCTAACCTGCAGAACCAATTTTATGGATGCATTCCCACAGTCCAGACATTTTCTACTTCATGAAAAGCTGACACTTTTAACAAAGACATCAGTTTACACACTATGGCAGGTAATTGTCATCTCACATCCCAGAAACACACTGAAACAGCTGCTGAAATCCATCAACCCCTTGACCACTGAACCCTGGTGAAATGAAACCCGTGTGGCATCAATCTGAAGGACACGAACTCCTTCTTGCGTACTTTTCAATGGTGTATATATTTCATTTTGCTGAACAAAAGTAATGCAGTCCCAAGGAGTCTAAATAAAGAACAATGACTGACACCCCGGACTGTGACCTCAATCTAATCTCAGACAACACCCCTTCACTAACAAACATTAACACCAGCAGCAGTCAAGGGGTTAAAGCTATCCACCTCCCTCTGCCCAACCAACGTTCACTCCATATGCTTCCTCCCCTTCTCAGCCTCTTCCTTCATCGAATGGAAAAAAGTGTTCACCAAGGTGATCAGTCACTTGCCTCGAAATGTGATGTGGGCCACTGTGTACTGCCTGCTGCTGTCTGGCTGGAGTTTTAAAGGCCTGAAGTCAATGCTGATTGCATCGTTTGGGGGCGAGACTGACACGCTCTGGAAGGGAAAAATCATCAATGCCAATGAATATTTTAGGAGCACACAGCAATATAACATAGAAAAAAAATTCTGAGAGAAACAGGACAATAAAGTTGTACTGTGAGACAGAGAGAGTGGTTGAAGTTGTGCTGTGCTGTGCTGTGCTGTGCTGTGCTGTGCTGTGTGTGTGTGTGAGTGTATGTTAATGCAAAAAGTTAGCTTGATGCATTTCCTTCAATTTATTTGCTTATAATTACTGTTTACTTTGTTTAATTTTTTTCTATCAAGGCAGGGTTTTAAAAAAACATCAAGTGCTTCTTCCTTTTCCCCTCAATAAGAACAGATTTCATTTCATTTTAGTGCAACTTGGATATGGTCCTTCTATCCACTGTCCTATTAGGCAAAATCATCTGAGATGAGTGTTGACTAAACACCCAAGTGTCACTGTACTGACTACAAACTGACTGAGAGGCAAACAAGATTAGAACATAAAAATAATCATCTTAATACTATACTCACTGTGATGTGGGCAGCCCTAGCCCCTGTGTTGATGAGGTTAAGGCGTAGCGTTTTGGGATCATCCAGCGTGCGCAGTATACCAAAATCTAACATCTCTATGGGAGAGTAGATTCCTGGTTCTGTGAAAGCAAGAAACACAAACATGCTTCCTGAACAAAAGAAATACACAAGTGATTTCCTGACATAGCACAAACAACTGATAGTTCTATAAACACCAAAGTTATCTTCTCTGCAATGTCTGCATTTGTGAAGATCAGTAAATCATGATGACAAACATTTCAAAACTTAAGAATCAAACAAGTGTTTTCCAAACATAGCGCAAACAACTACTCATAATTCTACAAATAGCAAAGTTATCATGTCTGCAATGTCAAAGCATGTGAACGTCAGTTCATAATTAGGAGAACATCTCAATAATTCTATTTCACAAACAGTCACAGATAATTTTTTTTCCTGATTCTACTCTTTTCAGCTTACCAACAGTAACCATAAATTACAAACTCAAAAAAGTTTATTTCAACATCAATTCAAATTAACCTGTTCACTATTTCACAGCTAAAAATAAATCAATCATAAATCAAACACTGAAACAAAGAGAAAATGACTCCACAAAGAGAAGCTGCTGAACAGTTCTGATTTCACCACGGGAGGCTGACCTGCTGAAAACTCCACCTCTACAGGCAGGATCAGAAGCTGTTCGCTGCTGTCCTTGTCTGTTTTGATGCGGATGAACGCTGTGTGGTTGCTCTCCACCCGCCCCACAAAATTTGCCCTCATGACACTTTTGGTCTCGTATGGTCGGATTTCCTGAAAAACATCCGTCAAGCAGGAATGCATCTGTGAGATCTGTTCTGTTTGAATAAAACCAGTTATAGTGATGTACAGAGTGTGACCATATGCATCAGTTAGATCTGTTCTGTTTGAATAAAACCAGTTATAAAGATTCCTGAACAAAAGAAATACACAAGTGATTTCCTGGCGCTGGCGCTCAGTGGCGACACGGTGTTTTTGCAGGCTCGTGCTTTTTAGTGTTTTGTGGAGTTTTACCTGTATTAGCCTTTTTATACTTGTGCAAGATGGTGTGTGACTGTTCCAAGTGTGTTGTGGTGTGCCTGCTGTTGCTGCTCCTGCCTGTGTGTGGCTGTTTTAGCCAAACAACCAGTGTCAACCATGACTGGCTTGCCGCGCCCACCCACTACAACATGGCGGACCTACTTCGACTTCGGTCGTCTGCACTGTCCAAGATCCGACCTCGTCTCGATCTTCCAAAGGAGCTAAAGCCCCGCAGACGAGGTCGGAAGGGTGGTGTCAGAGCCAGAAACAAGGTCAGAAAATATAAACCCTATCTACCAACTGTGATCGAGGGCAATGTGCAATCACTCAGAAACAAAACAGACGAACTTTCGGCCAACATTTTATCCTGCTCCGATTTTAAAACGTGCAGTTTAATGTGTTTTACAGAAACGTGGCTAAACAGTTTTATTGCTGATGAACAAGTGTCGTTAGATGGTTTTAGTTTATTCAGGGGGGATAGGACTGAAGATGCGGGGAAGAAGGGGGGAGGTGGGGTGTGTGTTTTTATCAACAAACAATGGTGTCATCCAAACAACATCACTGTCACACACAAGGAATGCTCACCTGTGTTAGAGTTCATGACCCTTGGAATCAGGCCATACTACTTGCCACGGGAATTTTCTCACGTGCAACTGACAGTTGTGTATATTCACCCCAAAGCCAGTGCGAGTGAAGCAGAGAACGCAATTGCCAGCCACGTACACGATCTTGAGGCAAAGGCACCTGACTCTTTGAAACTTTTAACCGGGGATTTTAATCACTGTTCTCTTAAAAAGACACTTCCAAATTTTTACCAGCATGTTACTGTCCCAACCCGCGAGAACAAGACAATTGATTTGTTTTATTCTAATGTACCGGATTCTTATTCTTCTGTACAGCTGCCACCCCTTGGACGTTCTGACCACAGCCTAACCTATCTGTTGCCACGTTACAGACCTTTAGTGAAACGTCAGCCGCCTGTGAAAGTGTCAGTGCGTGACTGGTCAGCTGACTCCATTGACACCTTAAGAGGCTGTTTTGAGTGCACAGACTGGAATGTGTTTGTTGAGGCCACGGACAATGTATGTGAATTAACAGATACAGTTACAGATTACATTAAGTTTTGTGAAGATTGTGTTGTTCCAGCTAGAGATGTTAAAATTTTTGCCAATAACAAACCCTGGATTTCGAAACGGATCAAAGGTACTCTTAATGCTAAGAAAAGTGCTTTTAAGGGAGGGGTAAAAGAAGAGATTAGGGAAGCACAAAGACAGGTTAAGAAAGACTTGCAAGAGGGCAGAGAAAACTATAAGCGGAAAATAGAAAACAAATTACTCAGCAACAACATGAAAGGGGTGTGGGAAGGGATGAAACTAATGAGTGGATACAAAGGTAGGAAGGGGGGGAAAGAAACGGTTTTATCATCATCAGAAGAAGAAGCAAACAAACTGAATGACTTTTTTGCTCGTTTTGATTGTCACGATTTTAGCGCAGAAAGACAAGATTTAAGTGATATTTTAAATGTTAAGAAGGACGAATGCATTGTTGTGTCTGAAGAGGAAGTGCTTTCACAATTAAAACGAGTGAAAGCAAACAAAGCACCTGGTCCTGATATGATCCGATCAAATACACTGAAATACTGTGCAGCTCAGCTCTACCAGATTTTAACAATTATTTTTAATCAGTCTCTTAGTGAATGCAAAATACCATCTATCTGGAAAACTTCCTGCATTATACCTGTACCTAAGAAAACACATGTTTCATGTATGAATGACCTCCGTCCTGTAGCACTGACATCTGCTGTGATGAAAGTTTTTGAAAGAGTGATACTTGTCTATCTGCAGGAGTCTGTCAAACCATTTTTAGACCCCTTGCAATTTGCATACAGGAGGAACAGATGTACGGATGATGCAATACTTTTTGTCTTGAACAAAATCTATGAACACCTAGACAAATCAAATACCTGTGTCCGCTTGATGTTCTTTGATTTTCCTAGTGCTTTTAATACAATTCAACCTCACCTCTTAGCAAAAAAGCTGATGCACATGGGACTCGCTTTTCCGACGATTTTATGGGTTTTAGACTATCTTACTAAAAGGCCTCAGTTTGTAAAATTAAATGATTTTATGTCTACTGTCTCTTTCACAAACACAGGTGCACCACAAGGTACAGTCCTCTCGCCTTTTCTTTTTACCTTGTATACGGCTGAATGCAGAAGTCTGACCAATTCGTGTCCCCTCGTTAAGTTTGCAGATGACTCCGCACTGACAGGACTTATTACTGATGACGATGACACTGACTACCGAAGAGAAATTGACAGGTTTGTGAACTGGTGTGAAGAAAATTTCCTTGAGCTGAATGTTAGCAAAACCAAAGAGCTTGTAATCGACTTCAGAAAAAAGAAATCAACTTTAAGTAAAATCATCACAAAAAATGAAGTGGTCGAACAAGTAGACTCATACAAATATCTCGGTGTGATAATCGACAATAAGCTGTCTTGGAATGAAAACTCAACTGCACTCATTAAAAAGAGCAACAGTCGCATGTACTGTCTTAGAAAAATGAAATCTTTTAATGTATGCAAGCAGATGCTCCAAATGTTTTACACATCTGTTGTCTGTAGTGTTTTAACATACGGAGCCGTGTGCTGGGGGGGAAACCTGACCAAACATGACAAAGACAGGTTGGAAAAAGTCATTAGGAAAGCGGGTGGGGTGGTGGGTATAAGACAAGACACCTTTAGCGACATGCACAATAGAAAACTGACTGACAGACTAATAACAATTTTGACCGACGTAAGACACCCACTACATGATGACATTAATAGCAGAAGGTCAGACATAAGTGGTAGGTTTAGAGCTCCACGCGCAAGAACATCTCGATACATTAATTCATTTATTCCTACAGCCATTCGCGCACACAATCAAAACATCCAATACACTAAGTGAACCCTCCCACCCCCCAAGCCCCCTCGCCACAGCAACACCTGAACTTCACCAGCAGACGAGTGTATGGGAGCAGACATTATGCGTGCATGTGGGACTGAGCGGGTGAGCACGGGCAAGCAAGCATTTGTGTGTGTGTGTGATCGGAAGTGATTTTTAAATATTTTCTTATTTTACTTGGATTTCATGTATCTTAATGTTAATGTTCTAATCTTACTGGCGTGACATATGTTATGTGCATGCATACGTTGTTTGTGTGTGTGTGCGTGTGTGTGTGTGTGTGTGTGTGTGTGTGTGTGTGTGTGTGTGTGTGTGTGTGTGTGTGTGTGCATTTTACTTATATATACGATTTATTCCCTTGATGTTTTTATTTATGTATTGTTGTACAATACCTTATGGTCTTAACGTGTGTGTGTGTGTGTGTGTGTGTGTGTGTGTGTGTGTGTGCATGTGTGTGTATGTGTGTGTGGGTGTGTGTGCGTGCGTGCGCGCATGTCATTTTTAGTAATCTTATACCCTTTTTTGTTGTTGGATGTTTTCATTTGTTAATATTGTTGTGCAATACCCTATTGTCTTAACATGAGTATGTGTGTGTGGGGAGTGGGGGGGTTAGTATATCGTCAGCTATTGGGAATTCTTATTTGACTAGTTTTAATCTCTTCTTATGTTGCGCATGATTTTATGCCAGTGTTTACAATGAGCCTGTGATTGCACAACTTAATTTCCATGTGGATTAATAAAGTGTTTTTGATTTGATTTGATTTGATTTGATGTACAGAATGTGACCAACTGTAACACACTGATCAAATAAAATGTATTTTAAAATTAATATCAAAAAATATCAATCACCCTGCCCAGTCTGATTTCACTACCACTTGTGGTAGTTGAACAAGATACCAACATTTACTGGTAGGCCTGGTTTGCATCAGTTTAACATGGTACAGTATATGACACCAAACTTTAACACACCAACTCTGGAGGGTTATCACACACACTCACTTTGTGTACACAATGGAGTCAAAAACAACTTTCAGTAAGTGTACAGACCAAAACATACACCGGATTTACACACCTACCCTTGACTGCATAGATCAACCACTCCATCCAGCTTTTGTCACACAACCTACCCACAAATCCTGTGTGGCATCTCTCTCCCCTGATGGCAGCTCCAGGTGTAAATCCCCTTCACTGGAAAACATTTCCAGCACCTACAACAGCACAAAGAAACAAAAAGTTTTTAAATCAACATATTTTCAAACATTGTCAAAGCATTTTATAGTCCACAGCTGTCACATAAGCATTTTTAATCATGATTCATGAATATGTTAAAAAGCCTTCCAAAGTGGGGAGATTTTTTTTTTTAATTTCACTTTCTTGCTTTTCTAATTTAGCATTGTGGATATTCTATGTTCAGGAGCTATACTGTCCAAAACTGTCCTTTACAAATTAATTCAATTGTTGTCTTTGTCAATTGTTTGTGCAAAATGCTTTTAAAGAGCATGGTATAGCTCAGTCTTGATACTCATGTTTTCCTTTTTCTTTACTGAACGATGTGTTTTTACTTGTTTTCTGAAACAAAAAAGGTTTAAACCAACTGTTACAAATATCACTTTTGGGTCTCCTCTGTTTTTTTTAAAGGGGCTTTCAAGTGACATGGAAACACTGTGGATGAATAACAAGGAGATACAGAGACAAAAGTAACAAAAGAAAACAAAATTCCTACAATTATGGAGAACAGGGATGTAGATACTCTAAGATCATAAAAAAACACAAAAAAGCAGCATGAGGAACTACAAACCCACCTGTATTTTGGAGCTGTGTGGATTATGCATCTGTATGACAGGTGAAAAACTATTGTTGATGGGCACCCGAGCACCAAGATATGGTCTCAGGCGATATGGATTTGGAACCCCCACCCCAAAAACCTGCACACACAAACATCATGTTTTTCTAAAAGCAAATAAGCACCGTAACAAAGGGTACAATTCTGTATTTTCAAATGACATTTTTAAACAATGAGAATGAGACAACGTTCACAACATCCTGTCGCTTAGAAATGTATGTTGTTCATTCTACATATCAAAAACAACACACACAAAAAAAAACGGTAAAAAAAAAGGTTTACAACACAGAGCAAAATGGAACATTCCTTTACACAACATTCATTACTTCATTCACTCATGCACAAACATGCAAACACACACACACACACACACACACACACACAAACACACACTATTACTTCATTCACTCATGCATGAATATGCAAGAACAAATACACACACACATCTAATATCACTCAAAGTCAGATGTGAAAACCAATACTTTAACAAAATGTCTACAACCACTGGTGCATGTGACACATGAATGAAAGAGCATAACAAATGAAATTACTCCTCCTCCACAGGAAGGTGGTGTTTCTAGTCATCTGTGAGTGTGTGATGTGTTTTGTGTTTTGTGGGGTGGGTGGGGTGGGGGTGCGTGTGTGTTGTGTTGTGTTGTGTTGTGCTGTGCTGTGCTGTGCCGTGCTGTGCTGTGCTGTGTTGTGTTGAGCGTGTTTTGGGGGGTTTTTTTGTTTGATTTGGTGGGTGTGTGCGTGTGTGCATGTGTGTAGATGTAGCTGTAGGTGTGTGTGTCTGTAAAAGAGAGATGGTAGGTTGTGCAGAAAAAAAAAACCGACATTGGTCAATGAAACTGTTGCTGGCACAGCAGTTATGAGAACTTCCTTTTTTCAGGATCCTTACTGATATCCACAGCTGGCGTTATCACAACAACATTCATTCATTTCATTTTGCCCATCGCTCCTGGTGGAGCATAGGCCATCGACGACCCCTCGCCATCACACTCTGTTCTGGGCTGTTCTGGCCATTCCAGTCCAGTTGGCCCCTTGCTGCTTCAGATCTGTCTCGGTATCTCGCCTCCAGCTGTTGCGAGGCCGGCCTCTCTTCCTCTTTCCCTGCGGGTTCCAGGTCAGGGCTTGGCGTGTGATGCTGGACACTGGATTCCTGAGGGTGTGTCTGATCCAGCCCCACTTCCTCTGTAGTATCTGCTTGGCCACTGGTTCCTGTCCCACTCACTCCCACAGATCTTTGTTTCGGATCTTCTCCTGCCATCGGATCTTGTAGATACGCCTCAGACAGGTGTTGAAGAATGTCTGAATCTTCTGCTGCATCGTCTGTGTTGTCCGCCATGTCTCGCATCCATAGAGCAGAACTGACTTCACAATGGAGTTGAAGATGCGGAGTTTGGTTTTCATACTGATTGCTTGAGATGCCCAGATGTTCTTGAGCATGATGAAAGCTGTTCTTGCCTTGCCGATTCTGGCTGTGACGTCTCGGCCCGTGCCTCCCTGTCGGTCAACCACGCTTCGCAAGTAAACGAAAGACTCCACCTCCCTGATGGGCTCTCCATCGACTGTGACTGGTGTGTTGGCAGTCATGTTGATCTTCATCAGCTCGGTCTTCTTCTTGCTGATCTTGAGCCCTGTCCTGGCTGACGTGGTCTCCAGGCAAGTGGTCTTGTCCTGCATCTGGCTGTGGTTGTGTGACAGGAGCGCCAGGTCGTCAGCGAAGTCGAGATCATCCAGCTGTGTCCTGAGTGTCCACTGTGTACCGTTGTTCCTGCCTGTTGTAGTGGTCTTCATGATCCAGATCACAACAATGGAAACTCACAAAACTAGCAGCCAAATACAGAACTCTCTGCCAGTCAACCCCCCCCCCAACCCCCCCAACCCCACCAACCCCCTTCCCCCATCCCCTCCGTGACTAGACCATGTGAAACCCAATACAATCACCACTGTAGGGCAGCTGGGTGCATACGAGTTTTTAAGTTCCCAAGAGCAAAGCTTTCTGCTTTGTTGGCATGTGTTAACACGCTTCACAGAAAAGGGCCCTCTTTACTGAATCTGGCCTATTGATAAACAAATTAGGTCTTTTAGAGTTTCTGTCCCAGATCGTCTCAAGACATACACTGTGGTCAGCTGTCATGCCTGGTTTAACTTGAAAAAAATAAATAAATAAATAAACATTAATGCGCAAAAGTTCTTTTTTCCCAATTACTTGTGAAATCTGAATTAAGAAATTCTCTTAAACAGCTCTGGTGTGTGTGTGTGTGTGTGTGTGTGTGTGTGTGTGTGTGTGTGTGTGTAAGTCTCTGCGTGTGTGTGTCTGTGTGCAAATGTGTGTGCATGTCTGTAGTGTGCTATGGTAAGGTGTGGTGTAGTATGGTGTATGCTGTCTCTGTGCAGATATCAGCTATGTCTTTAAATCATCACCTTCATATTTATCTGCATCCAATACAATTTACAAATTTTCTTCTTCTTTTTTTTTTTTTATTTTATTTTTTTTAAAGTAAATACAAAGAAAAACAGCCAACAGATGACTGTGCTGCACTCTGAATCAGATTTCACAATATTTTCAGATGAACTGCAGAAATTTTAAAATCCTTGTAACAAGATTTATAAGCATTTGCGCTGTTACTGTTGTGAAGTCGAACGCAATGACGTCTCCTTGAGCTACTGAAACTGAAACTGAAACTGTGGTGAAACAGCGAACCAGGTGGATTTAACACATAGATACTGTGTGACATCACACAAGCTGGTGCACACTAGCATGTCACAAATGGCCTCACTTTTTTTTTTCCACTCCCGAAACAAGGCTCTGACTCACAGCAACAAATAAATTAGGCAGCTGGCTGCTCATAAGCCTTCAAGGGCTTTCAATATTTTCTCAGAAATACAGAATGACTTAAAATAGTCAAAAGACAAACTTCTACAGGGTAGAAATCCTTTCATAAATAGATGTGCTCAAATTTCAAATGCACTTAGTTACACACCGACACAAAGATGCACACACAATCATTCATTCTGTCTTAACACCATCACCAACCCTCTAAACCCACCACACAGCATGTCATTCAACTGACACACCACCACACTATCACCAACACAGTAATGTGCCCACACAAGAATAACACACAAACTGACAAACTTACACACACACACACACAGAGACACACACACACACACACAGGCAAGCATACAACTACAAGTATGAAGACAGGCGCAAACAGCACTGACCTGATATCTGACGGACCCTATTGAAGTATGGATGTACAATGTGTTCTCTACGTTGCCCACCTGGCGAGCTAAAAAGATTACGTCAAATGTTGTGTTGCCCCCAGGTGGGACAGTCTGCAAAGTAACAATGCAAGGAACATATTAAAATGGTAAACAAGATTCTTCAAAATAAGTGTATTATAAACCCAAGGTTTTCATTACAATATAACTTGACAAGAAATCTATGCATCATATCTGTCTGCGTCATGCAGCTTTAACCCAAGAGGAAAACACCCACACACACACATTTCTAATGTAGTTTTCAACAACATATTCTTATGCATCCAACTGCTCCTTTTCAAATATATTTTCCCAGACTCTCAAAACAGACCGCCAATGTGTCCCCTCAGTTTCAGTCACAAATAATATCCCCAACTTCTGTCAAATCTCTGGTATTTCATCATTTACATCACTATCTATTTCAGTTTTTTTTTTCTTTCTTTCCTTCCAGCAGCTTTTCCACAAATATCTGCCTGTCTCCTTTAACCTGATAATTGGTTGCCTTTATCATTATTTATCTACTGATGAAAATAAGCAGGTAAAATCCAACAGTTCTGATGAACGGTCTGATAAACTTTCAATACCGATTTACAAAAGACAATGGGAAGTGTTAACCCCTAGGCTGCCTATATGACGAGATAACTCATCATGGCAAGCATGTATGCTTCGCTGCCACAATGACGAGATAACTTGTCATCAAAATATTCGGACTTTTCCCTGGTTTGCATTCACTTCGCTGACAAAAATAGTGGTAGCTTTAGCCTGGGGAATCTTTCTAAATTCTATTCATAGCTAGAAACCCCATCTATGTCATGAAGCAGTCCTTTATTTGAACGTTTTGGTTGGGTCACTGTCCAAGTGTTTGCCTGACTTCTCTCCTCGCTCGCTCAACAAAATGTCGGACTGACGCCGTGCTCAAGACATGCGATCATGACGAACTAAATCAACCAAGATTTCTTTCTTTAGCTGATGCTCAAAAAGAATTGAAGCGTAAATTCGAAGGAGAAGACAATGATGAACATTTATAGGACGATTTGATAGAAAATAAAGGGAGCAATCAAGAGAGTGGCCATGATGCGACTATCAGTGAGTGATGCCGGCTGTACAGATGTTACCAGACGACAGAACATGACCGAATTATTAGCAGGACACAGTGTGAGCGATATTCTTGGCACTCAGCCAACGCGGTCTGATGAGAACTGGATCAAGCAACCATGTGAGAGGGGTGAAGAGGAGGGGGTGGAGAATGAGGGGGCATGGCCTCACATCCATATTATCACTTGGAGAAGTCACAATGCATTGTGCATCTATCTCTTAAAAAATATATGTATATTGTAGTTGTTCTAGTATGATTTTGTGTTTGCAGATATCCATTTGTCCAGAAAATATGATATTTTAGTGGCAAATTACCTGACTAATGTTTGTAATGAACAAGTTGAAAATGTGACCAAAAAAAACCCCACTGACTTCAAAACAACAGCATGTCACTAAAAATATATAAAATGGGAAAACAGCATGTGTTTTTTATTCTTTATTCATTTACCTTTCAGAAAATATATGCTTTTATGTGTCTTTCCCCAATAACACAGCACAGAATTTTTGGAAAATTTATACCTGTTTTTTGTGGAAAAAACCCTGGCAAATAGATTTCACTTAAATTTTATTTTCCCAGCAGCAAAAGGGTTAAACAACACTGGTTTTTCTGGGAGTGTGCTTTTGTTTTTCATAATAAGCAATCTTTTCTGTAATTTATTATTCAACAACTTTGGTTCGCAGTAGCAGCACTCACGTCTACAGCTGTTGTAAACACATGCCATGGTATTTTCATCAACAGAATGCCAGTAATCGTTTGTGGGATGGTACACAACATTTGGAGAATACTGATAAGCCGGAATATTTCTTGTCAAACTGACCACAATGCTCCATTCTGTTCAGTTCTTGAACAAAAAACTTGTTCACTGGTTAGATTCAATGGTCAGATTCAAAGCTGCAAACAGTTTTACAGCAATGAGAAGAGACTGAACAGTTATGGGAGAGGAGTGCCTTGCTGTCAAAACAACAATTACTGTTGCCACGTACATTTCCTTTCCAGCTCCAGGAAATATGACAAACAGAGAGGGAACTAAAAAAGCAGTCAACACTCCCATCTGTCACATCCCACTTAAAGCACAGACTGTTTGGTCCTCTTCTTCCTTGCATTGCGGAAATGTTATCAACATACACAATAGACACTTGGCAGCACAACACGGATGCAGACAACCCATGTCACTTTGCCACTTGTGTATCTGCCAATCTCACAATGCAGGCCCTGTCCTGTACACAATACTGTGTGCAGATCTGTAAAACTTCCTTACATGGTTTCATTTGACCATCTACTTTGATTCTATCAGACAGATGAATGTTTAACAATGGGTACAGTAGACAAGTGGTTGGAGCATTGTACTTTCAATCTGACTTCTGAGGTTTTTGGGTTCAAGTCCTTGGTGGTGATGCCTGGTATATTAAGGTTGAAGATAAATTTTCTGAGCTCCCAGGTCAATATGCAATTATGTATTATATGCAGATCTGCAGTGTGCAAATCTGCAAAGTGTAAGTGTCTTGATCTCCTTTGTGTATGCATGCTGAAGATCAAATATGCACATCTGGGATCCTGTAATCCATGTCAACATTCAGTTGGTTATAAAAATATTAATACATGCAGAGTGCACATGTATGATGTCCAGTATGGCAGAGAAAAATGGTCTCACAGGTGAAAGCCCATATGCGCACACAACTGAACATGGGAAATGCAGCCCACAAACCCTAAAGGATGTCGAAGGAACAATTTTCTCTTATGTCTTGCAAATCAACTGCAGAAAGACTCCTTTCAACCCCACTTTACAAAGAAAAACTAACTGTCATGCCAGTGGCAATGGACTGAGATCATAGACAACACAAGTGAGGATTCTTTGAGCATAAACTAACAGAACAGAAGCCATGCCTACAACATCCTAAGAACTCTTCTGCACATATGATTATTTCTTTTAACCTCTTGACTGCGCTGTTGACGTACGGCGTATGTCATGAAATCTCGCTCAGCAATGCTGTATTGACGTGCGCCGTACGTCATGTTACAACGTTCTATGTTTCGAGTCCCGCATTACAGAAAATACAGTCTGCTAACTATTAAATTAGCTCCCCTGAGAGCTCTTTATCTCCTGAGTTCCATAACCTAAAATTATTCATTGGATTGTCATATTTATGGCGAAAGTTTTGCAAGTTTGTACGAAGCTCAAGTTGTGTTTGCAAAGCCATGGCTGAACGCAGACAAACCCCAACACTTGCACTTGTATTGAAAGAATTCTTTCGCGATGCAAACAGTAGAGATGAAGATTGTGGACTGAATGAGACAGAACTGCGTGAAGTTGATGCCGAAGACGCTGATTTTGACATGGAGGGGGGTGGGAGGTGGACTGAGTTGTTTGACGAAACTGAAGACAGACAAGCTCAGCTGATTCAAGATGCAGGTGGGTGTTTTCGAGGTTTGTCAGTTTATTATTTGCTTTCCGTTTGTTGTAACAATGAATATGACTGCATTGTGTGTGTTTTGAATGTGTTAGCTGTGGCTTCGTCAGTCACTGATCAGTGTGTGTGAGTGAGAGAGAGTCAGTCACGTGGGTACTGTGTCTGACCATCACAGCCCAGGGGGCGTGGCTTGCTGGCTGGCTCATTGTTGATGACAGCATGTGTCGCTCGCCTGCAGCTTTCTGTGTGTTCGTTCCTGAGTGTGTATTGGTTTGTTGTTGTTGTTGTTATTGTTGTTGTGTGTGTGTGAGTGAGTGAGTGAGAGAGAGACGGGGGGGTGCGGGGGGGGGGGGGGGGGGAGAGATGATGTTTATAAAACTGAAATCAGAGAATGATATACAGAACTGTATGCCTAAATTACTTTGTAAATGCAACACTTGTAGAAGTGTGTGTGTGTGTGTGTGTGAGATGTGTTGTCATTTTGTTTTGTATGAGAAAGAGAGAATGAAGGGGGTGTGGCATACCATGAACCAGTTTCAGTGTGTGTGTGTGTTTTGGGGGTTTGGGGTGGGGGTGGGGTAGGTATGTGTGTATTTGTATTTCAGCTTCTGAAAACAATCAGAAATAAAATGGTACCATTTCATGATCTTTTTATATGTAAAAAACAAAACAAACAAAAAAAAACCAAACAAACCCAAAACCCAACAGACTTGTCTTTTATGCAATGTGTTTCAGGTATGCAGCATGGTGATGATCATGATGTTCATCCTGGACTATCTGGAGTTGACAGCTTGCCACAAACCTACAACTGAAGACCAGCAGCAGCAAGACCAAAAGGCAGTAAACAAGCCTCCAGCAATTCTGGATTACAACAAAAACATGGGTGCCATGGACCATCATGACCAACAGCTGCAGCCCTACGATGTCACAAGGAAAGCCCTGAAGTGGTACAAATAGCTGTGTGTGCATTTTCTACAAATTGCCATGCTGAATGCACCCATCCTCTACAAAAAAGCAGGCAACAGCAGTACACTCCTGGACTTCAGAAGGATGTAATTAGTGCCATGATTTTTGGTGACCAAGACACTGCTAAAGATGACCACGCTGTTTGTCTTGTGTGGACGACACTTCATCCCACCTACCCCACAGAAGGCCTGGCCACAAAGGAGGTGCAGTCTGCTGGAAGAAAGGACAAAGAAAGGATGTGGGGTTCTACTGCCCAGACTGCCCCAGCAAACCAGCACTGTGTCTTGCAGACTGTTTCTGCAAGTACCCCACACAGCGTTTTTACTGGCGGTAGATCCTGGGTAAGTACACCCTTTTCATTCTTTGTGTGGACTGTGTTGGAGTCTTTTGCACCTGGACACTGTTGCTCAGCCTTGACAGTGTGTGTGGTTGATCACAACAGTCACAAGAAAGACAGGTTGACAACCTGGTTGATATTGTAGCACCTACATGATGGAATGACAGTCCCAATTTTTTTTTTATTAATGCATTTGATGGAATTTTTCTGTCAGATTGACTCATTATTTGAACATGTGAGTATCAAAAGCAAAATCTTGGTTCATTTTCCTTTCATTTGATATATACTTTTATGCACTTATCTTCAGTACTTTTTGAAATATAAGCAAATTAAAATCATTGGCGTGTTTTTCTTGTTTTTCTGAAAATTTTCTCAGCATAGGCCATAGCAAAACGTACTAGCAGTGAAGGGGTTAAATACAAAGACCACAACAATGTCAACTGACAAAGAAAAGTCTTAGAGAAGTCATGATACTCACTTTGTCTTGAAAAAATGAACAGTGAAAATGTACAGTGCTGCCTGAAATGGACAGCAAATGTAAACTGTTTTTCATATCTGTGTTTTGCACAATCACTTTCTCCAGGCGAGGCATTCCAACTGGCCTGAAAAGAACAGAAAAAAAAAGGTTTTAAAAGTGAGACATTTCATACAACTTTTAAGTGCTGAGATGATAACATCAAGTAACATATTGATAACAGCTCTGTTGACTGAAGTCTTCAATTGCTTTTGTCCAAACAGCCCTTGTAGGACATAAAATGATACACATTCTTTGAAAAAATATCACTACAAATGATTACAAAAAAAGATAGCAAGACCACATCAGAACAGTGCTGTCAACACCACAGTCTAAAATCAATTGTTCTTTTATATTTTTATTCAAAAATTAAATAGAATGCAACAGTGAAGCACTGTGGTCTTATTTCTGTGTGATATTCATATTGTGAAGACATTCTTGGAATACATCCATCCATATCACTCATGGTGACAGGCTTTGGCCAAACAAACTCCACCCTATACAATACACTCCCACTGTGTTTCAAATGCACTACTGGCACATCCAAAACTGCAAAGTTTGACCACCATGCCAACCCAACCTTGTCATGCCAAAAGTATTTCTGCCCTTGGACACCATCAGTGACTCCAGCATCCAAACAAAACCAAAAAGATGAATCATAACATTTCACTGCTTCTCCACTTCACTGCTCTCAGTTTTCATGGAGTCTGATGCTTCCTGGGTAGAGTCCAAGACATTGTTTGCAAACTATGTTTATAAATTAATGATGTGATCAAAACCCGTGGAGCAGAATGACATACAGCCAGTGTAGCCTAACACAAACAAAACTATAGTGGCACCCTTGCCCTACAGTGAAGATGAACAATGGGGGGGAAAAAAAAGAATAAATCCAAAATAAATCATTGTACAAACACTCAAGAACTGATTTACAGCAGTATTCAGAGACAAAACTCATAAGATCCAAACGGCTGCAAAATCCTCTTGAAAAAACCTGACTGAAGCTAATGATGTTTCTTGGAGCTATTTTGGTACTCAGCGTTACTTTGAGGTTCGCCAATAAAGCCACATGGTATCCTCAACATTATTCCGCACAAAATACACCGTCTGATAATTTTGGTGCTTAAATACACATTTAATCACAACAAAGAACACACTTTTGTCCTTTCCAGCTGGGACACTGGGTTTACTTGCTCGCAATGAGAACACTGTCATCACTTGAAAGAGCCCCAAGCAATAATAATATATTCTGACAATGTAGCAGCTGTTCCCAAATTCCCGATTGTTTAGTCATAGAAATAGGAAGCTGCAGCATGTGATAAAGCTTTCTGTCAGAGCTAAAATATACTTTCTACAGAAATGATCTAACAATAAGAAACAAGCAAAATAAAACTAAAAAAAACTCACCCCTTCACCCCCACCACCCCCTCCACATCTCTTTCCCTCTTCCTTCTAACTCCCTTGCACGTCCCACCCACATCCTCCCCTTCTCCCATCCTCTTTCACCAACTGAATCTCTCCCTCCCTGCCTCCATACAACCTCACTTTTCCCATTAGCAATGTGTGATGTGACGTTTATTTCACTGTGCGCAAGGTGGCGCACCCTACACAACCTGATATGATCTTGTCGCTTTCGTTAGGCAGGCAAGAGGTGCTGGCCACAGAGACTTTCCCTGTCTGTTCATGTATGCAAAGGCACAGCAGGACCAAGCCATGCTCAGAAGAGCCTTGTTCACACCTCTTCTGTACTGGATACTGTGCAAAAATACAGCTCAGAATGCTTTTCCCCATCCTCTTCGAAACTGGTATCTTTTATTAACTCCAACCAAGGTGAAGGTTAAATGAGCTGATCGCTTCCAACAAAAGGTGAGGTTCCCCGACCATCTGTGCAAACCGCAAGACAATAGCCTATTAAAACTTCTTTTTCTTTTTTTTCAAATTGAAAAAAAGGTCAGCATGAGTGAAAACACCTGCTTTGACCTTGACTTTGGAATAATGCAAAGTCAATAAAGAAGTCTGAGCTTTTAGAACCTTTAGTGACACACTTGTATGGCAAGCTTCAATGAATGAAGGTGGACAGTTTACAGAAAATGACATGAATGCTAAGACCATTATCCTGACATATCATTTTTACACACACTCAAAAGATGGGTCTATCAAATTCAGTCAAAAACACACTGAAAATGAATATAACACACACACACACACACACACACACACACACCCACCCCAAATCAAACTGCCCCTACACAACAATACCTAAATGGGAGATGAGCAACGCAACATTTGACATTAATCACCTAGATTTAAAGAAAGCTGAAGGCTCTGCTCTCCCTGCTTTTGTTAAATCTCACATTCAAGAAAATTATCCAAATCACCTTAAAGTATAAACAGATGGTTCAGTACTTGATAACAATCAGGCTGGTGCAGCATTTATAATTCTGTCGATAAAAGTAGAGAAGTACTATCATATCAGTAAAGATTTTTCTATATTCACAGCAGAACTTATGGCTATATCAATGGGATTAAATCACTTACTAGATCTTCCCATTACCATATTTCACGTCTCATTTTGTGTCGATTCTAAATCTGTATTACAAGCATTAAAATCTTTTAAAGTCTTAACTCCCGAGAGCAAGGTTTCGGTTGCGCATGCGCACTAGAGCCTATCCATAAAAGGGAAAGGGGCGGAGTTTATCTATAAAAAGCGCGAGCACGTGTCCGGTAGAAATGTAAACATGTGGGAGGTGAAAGCAAAACAAAGACCGACTCACTGTTAGCGGAGAAAGATATCCGTGTACTCCTGCCACACAATGTGGTCGTTTACGGTTGCCAACGTCGAGGGGCTGTCTGCATGCTTTCCAATTCTCACCGGACAGTACCACGTGCTGGTGCTATTTTTATCTGACAGACACGTCTAGTGCAAACACAAACGGCTCTAGCTCCGCCCCTTTTCTCTGCATTCAAATTTTGTATTACGTGTAGCTGACACATTTTGTAATTTCCAAAGTCAATTCAGGTCTAGATTGGAAGCTTCTAGGCAAATCTCGCTCTCTGCCATAAATGAAGCCAAACCGTAGCTTTATTAGGCTTTTATTTTGAATAAACCTTCACCGACGTCACAGTGTCAGACTCTGGTGAGAAACTGGCTTGATTCAAATCGCCCGCCATTTATAGTCCGGTTCAGGCTTTAATATGAAGACAAGAGGAGAACTCATAGCAGAAATTTGTCATATAATTCATGTTTTGACTATCCGTGGTACAAAGATTAACTTTTGTTCGATCCCTTCTCACAAAGGGATTGTGGGAAATGAGCGGGCGGATCGTTGTGCGAAAAAAGGCACAATGAACATTTACAATGCCATAGAAATTCATATTCCATATTCATTACAAGAAGGTTATTCTCTACTGGAGAAAACGTGCTGGAACCATATCAATAAACTAAAACAGGAGTCTGACCCTGACAGAGAAAATACTGATAATAGCTCGCGCAAAATTGATTGCATGTTTCCTTATAAAACAAAAGGACATCACAGAAGCAGAAGGCTCACCAGTCTAATATACAGACTACGACTGGATGCCATAAAAACAAAATATACTTCTAATGTGACTTGCATTTGTGGCAATGCAGTTACCTCCGTGCATATCATCTATACATGTAAACAGTTAAAACCATATTTTCCTATGTCATTTACAAAATCTGCAGTTCCATCTGCTTCCATTAGAAATGTCTTATATGATAATCAACATGTGTTTGAAATAGTTCAGTTTAATTTGGAGCCCAACTGGCTCTTTGTTGTATTTCTACTGGTTGACTAGTTGGTTTATTTTATTTATATTATTTTTTTCTTTTTCTTTTTTACTTCTTTTTTTTTTCTTTTTTCTTCTTCTTCATTTAAAAAAAAAAAGCTAAATGAGAAGAGAGAAACACAAACAGGGAAAGCAGTGAAGATTTAAGGCATGGGTGGGGTGGGGGAGATGTTGGATTTTCGTCTAAAATCACACATGTGGCTAGACGTTAAGCAAAAGAATGAAAACACAAGCATGCATGCATGCAAGCACATGCGCACACACTTTCAGTGCTCTTCAACCAAATTGAGATCAGTGGCTCAGTACACGACCCATAACATATTTTATCTGGTTTTTGCAACATTTGTCAAATCATATACCTTTGAAATAATATGTATATGTACATATAGATATCTTCTTTTTTGTTTCATTAAAATCATGTTGGTTTAGTTCAAGAAATGATACATTTGTCTTCCTCACCAGACATTCTCAGATTCTGCTCACCAAAACAAACCTGATGGATCTGGCATCCTGACAATGGAGAGACTGGCTTAATTTGTTTTGCTATTTCTATTATGAAAAGCTGAATAACTCTGACATCTGCCCGAAGGAGGTGTTCTCGAAACCAGTTTCATCCACACACGTTAAGCATTTATTCATGATTAGTGAGCACATGAATCTCACCCACCATACTTTCTCACCGCTGACAGACTTGTGTAAGTGGATACATAAATTAAAGCAAAAAGTACAATGCAAATAATCATGAAGAACATAAAACAAACTTACTGCTCTTCAAAATCAAGCATGGGAGGATCCAGTCGTATGCCACTTGAGTAAAATTTCTCATCGTGCAAACTGGAAACACATGAAGAACAAACACATCAATTTGACCGAGAGGGAACACACCATAAAAATTATATACAGAAAATTTGAATAGACGCATTTGAAATCCTTATTAAGTAATAAGTATTCTTCTAAAAATCTATCCAACCTATCAATCAATCAACCACCTGCCACTCCCACCCTGCCTCCCCACCATCCTCCCCCCAAAAAACCCACTATCTGATCTTTACCTAAAACATCAGTGCAAGCATGCATTTTGAAGTAACATTTTTTAGCTCAGTTTCAATTCAGCTCACAGAGTCAATGTTGACACTCTGATTTATTCAAAGCTGGGTTGCACTGGAGGGTAGGGAGAGAGAACACAAACAAGACACCAGTCACACTGACTGGGTGAGAAAGATGGAGAGCGAGAGAGTGAGTGTGTGTGCGTGTGCATGTGTACGCATGTGTATCTACGTTTCTGTGGATATATGTGCATGCATGCATGTGTGCATTATGTGTTGATATGCATGTGTGTGTGTGTGTGTGTGTGTGTGTGTGTGTGTGTGTGTGTGTGTGTGTGTGCATTTAATGCACAAACACAAGTGCTGAAGTCTTCTCTACCAGATCACAAGGGTTCATGCAAATACGACATATACACATATCATAGTCTTTTCCAGAATAGTATCTGACACCATCTAAATGCCTGGAAATGTTCTGATGCCACATTAATAACTGACTAGCTCACACACACACACACACACACACACACACACACACACACACACACACACACACATGTGCATACACACACACACACACATGTACATACACACACACACACACACATGTGCATACACACACACACACACACACACACATGTGCATACACACACACACACACACACACACACATGTGCATACACACACACACACACACACACACACACACACACACACACACACATACAGATTCTGACACTGCTCTCCCTGGTGGTCACTGAAAAAATAAAATGCAGATTTAAAAAAAAAAAAAAACTGACATGGCTGCACCAACACAGGTAGCCTTACACTTTTGGACATAAAACACCACTGATATCCACTATCCAGGTAATGTTGAACGTAATTTTTACTATTTTCATTTGAAATAAAATATGTGCCCCTGGCATCAGCAGCTTTATATCCCGTGTTTTCCTCGACTGCCTTTTATGATATCACACTAAAAATAGAGATACACACTGAAAAGAGATAAACAACAGCTGAATGTCAGACGCAATCAGATGATAAATAAGTTTTGTGTTTGTATTCCACAGTCTAGCTATTATCAGAATGATAAACCATACATACACCAAACACTGGTCTGTCTGGATAAACTAAAGGGTTCAAAGTTTACACAGGGTTCACAGAGCAACACACAGCACCCGACAAATCCACCTTTGTAAAAATTGTATTCATGGCCTTCTATCATGAAAGATGTAGATGCCTTTTGTGGTCTTTGGCTTTAGCCACCAATCTGAAGGTGTGCTTTTTTGTGCTTTTTCCCCCCCCCCTCATTACCCAGTTCACTTTGGCATGCCACAGGGGGCCTGACTTTCAGCTAAATTCTAACACTACCACTGCCAAGCTTCCATTAAGCAAATGGGCACTTTAAGAAGGAACTTGAAACATAATTTTCAATTCTATGTATGGACACTTTAACATCTAAGGAACCTGAAACATAATTTTCAATTCTATGTATGGACACTTTAACATGGAACTTGAAACATAATTTTCAATTCTATGTATGGAGACTTTAACATTTAAGGAACCTGAAACATAATTTTCAATTCTATGTATAGACACTTTAACATTTAAGGAACTTGAAACATAATTTTCAATTCTATGTATGGACACTTTAATGTTTAAGGAACTTGAAAAATATATATATATGTGTGTGTGTGTTTGTGTGTGTGTGTGTGTGTTTGTGTGCGCTCTGTTTTTCTGTTCTTTTTTTTGCTTTTTTGTGCGTATACTGTGTTCCTAGCAAAATCTGTGCTTGTTTGTTTTTTGTTTTGTTTGTTTTTTGCTCACTTTTGTTTTTTTCCCACAAGTGACCAACACACACTACCTGATCTTACCAAATCTTAACTGCAACTTGAAAAAAGCCATCTGGCTGCCTTTATATCAGTAACTGGCTAGACTTGACTGACTTCTTGCTTGCTCATTCTAACATCCACTTCATTACGGACACAGATAATAAATTGAATTTTGTCATTACTTTTTGTTTCTTTCTGCATGGTGTCATACTGAGACAGAACCAAGACCACACACTCAAATACACATAGCATTCAGTGCAGCTACCCATATCACTTATTATTAGATACAGACACTCCGTGACTCAAGGCATGACCAAAATATCAGGTTTAACTTTATGTGCAGATCAGGTTTCAGCTTTCTTTTCTGTATGGGAATGCAACAAATGTGTAAAAACACCAAAAGAGATAATTGGTCTCCTGAAGATGTGTTCCCAATGGAGGTGGCAAGTACTGATGCAGTAGTTCAGGGGAGGGTGGGGGGAACAGTGGGGCAGAGTGGTATGGGGAGAAAGGAGGGATTAACTGTGTAAGAGAGGGAGGTGGGGGCCATTTGAAGTCTTTGACTCCAATAAAGCTATCACAATAGCAAGTACAGCACCCTGGTACTGAAAGAGTAGGGAAGGCAGTGCCTAAATTTTAACAGTACAGTAGATCTAGAACTTGGATATTATTCATATAATAATGATATATACATAAAAAGATTTTAATACTCTTGGACTACGTTTCAGAATCATAGCATTTGTCACAGCAAACCTTTATTTTACTGCTAATGTTCCACATGTTTATGTCCTTTACTACAGTTCAGCTTAGAATCAATAAGCTTGTTCTCCTCTGACAGGGAAACCAACTTTTTGTAGTGTTGTGACTCACCAGCAAAGGAGTGGTACAGAACCTTTTTTTCCTTCTTTTTTTGAACTACTAACTAGTATTAGTAGTAATTAAAAACACAACAAATCAGACTGCTGTGTGAAGCAGAGCTGAAGGAAGAACAAATTTAGCTGAAAGTCAGACCCCCTGTGGCATGCCAAAGTGAACTGGGTATTGAGGGGGAAAAAAGCACAAAAAAGCACACCTTCAGACTGGTGGCTAATGCCAAAGACCACAAAAGGCATCTACATCTTTCATGATAGAAGGCCATGTTTTCAAACACATAGTAAGCCTTTAGGCAATTTAGCTCCTTGCTGCTCCACCAAAAGTATCACAGAACCTATTAATGTGAAAAGAGAATGGACAAACAGTATACAAAAAAAAATATTCAAAAAAAAGAAAAAAAGTAAAACCAGTCAATGTCAGAACAAGGAACCAAAAAACAAAACCTAGCAGCCAGTCAAACTATTTAATATATCCTGTTTGTTCACATTTCACCTGACAAACCTTCCGTTCTTCCTCTAGTGAATGTGTGTACGCGCGCACGCACACACACACTCATACACACACACACACACACACACAAACTTGTTGTGAACACAGCAATCAAAGAATCTTCTCATATTTAAGTTCTTTCTCAGTATTTCTGCAACGGTCCCTTCTGTAATAGTCTGAGCCTTCAGTTCTTTCAATCCAGAGTCACATCTTCACACAATGTCAAGTCCACAATATGTGTCCTGATCTCTTCAAAACATCCTGATCAAAGTGTGTCAAAGATACACTTCCCAGTTAGGTGTTTTGATTCATGTCTGAATACCATCAAATGCAAGACACAGACATTCTCTCAATCTCATTCATATTTGATAACCAGTTTTACAAGGTGTGGGCACCCAGTCAATAATCAACAACATACAGTGAAACTCAATAGTGAATAATTCACGAATTCAGTACACTGGGAAATATGGTTCTATTGGCACAGGAAACTTAAGACGACACTTCCTGAAGCCAGTAACAGGATCCACTTGAAAAAACAAAACACTTTTACTTCCTTGTTTTTTCATCAAAGACCTACTACAATGCTAGGCTTTGGACTGGCTGTTGCATATATCGCGTTTGCAAGAAACGCCAAGCTGACAACTGCATTTTGCTGGCAGGGTTAAGGGATTTTTTTTTTTTTTTTTTTAACTTTGTTTTCTGCCATTTTGCAGAGCCACAGTGACTGGAAGTGGCTGGTTGACAGAAACATCAAGAGAGAGAGAGCTGATGAACAAGAAGGATGACTGTCAGTTTCCTGATTTCCCTTAAGCATCCTTGGTTGATGTTAACTGCATTGATGGGAGGGGGAGGACGGGGGATGGGGGGGGAAGCTACTTGTTTCACAGTCAGTGCTTTTCTGAGGCTGTATCTGAATAGAGCTCAACATCAACAGATCTCCACGTCAATAGATATCCATCTTGAATACACTTTCGGATTTTGTGTGAATACTAGGACTGAAACTAGATGACCTATTTATCATTTTGTAAAAGTGAATTAACTTAACGCCTTCTCTGTCTTTTTTTTAATGAACAAAGACCAGACTCCTCACACAACTTTTCATGATTTGTCCTTTAACTCCCCCTATGGTTCTGATTGCTTCTATTCTAAATGTAGCTGTTCTGGTATGTTTGTTTTTCAGTACAACTGTTCCATGTTAAATCAGAATGGAAGTGTTGTGCCCGGGGGCAAGAGGAGGGGGGGGGGGGGGGGAGTCGTGCAAATCTGAACAGCTCACAACACTGAAAAACTAACAGTAACACTGTGTCAAAAGATCCCTAACAGGGACAGCCTGAAAAAAAGAGCCACTCTGTGTCTTTTCAACGTTCAGTGCAGTGTCATGGCTAATGGTAGCAGACCAAATGGGCGTAACTGTAAGGATTGTGATGTTTTTTGTTGTTGTTGTTTTTTGTTTTTTGCTGTTGTTTTTATGTTGTTTTTGTTTTCTTTTTTTGGGGGGAGGGATTCTTTCTTTTTTTAGTGCATTAAAATACCCATGGATACCAGATGTGCATGATCGCACATTGTCATTTTTCATTCAAGAGTGTAAACACACACACAGAGTTCCCTTCCATCCAGCCTACCAAAACCACACACACACGCATACACACACACACATACAACTGCCATGTCCTCAAAAGAGAATAACCATACTGTTCTAAGAGAACTTCTATCCCCTGTGTACCAGGGTGGGGCATTCCCTTATAGGATAAAACACTGTATACTCAAAACCACACCAGCAACACATATTTTCCTGTTTTCCACACTTTAGACCCTAAAAACACCTCTGAAAACAGAGTATGGCAACCTATATATAATATATAGTATAGTGTGTGTGTGTTTACACTCTTGAATGAAAAATGACAGTGTGTGTGTGTGTGTGTGTGTGTGTGTGCGGGCATGCGCATGCAAGGTTACGTGAACTATATAACTGTGCATGGATTCTAAATACTGTTTAATAACAACTGGCTTTAATCATGTACGTCATTGTTTTAACTATAGCATGATATTTTCATCTGTTCATTTACTGTGCTTATCGCACTGGTTGATTTGTGATTATTGTATGAGATTGATTGGCATTAACTTTGTATCTATCCATTTTATGTTCCTTATGTATTCATGATGAATGACTGTGAAAGTATGTAATCATTACATGTGTATGACTGTGATCACTGTATGAAAGATCCTCATCAACTTAGCATTTCTGCATTTTATGTCTTTTATGTGTTTACATCGAGTGACCGTGAGTGTGATTTTTGTGTATTGTTTACCTGAAATACACCACACATGAATTTCTCTTATTGAGATAATAAAGCATTCTGTATTCTGTATATGGTGAGGTAAAAACGATCATGCACGTAAAAGCCCACTCGTACGTGTCTATGAGTGACCACTGGAGTTGCAGCCCACAAATGATCAAGAAGAGTCTGAAGACTAAGCACTTGTACTTTTCTTTTTTTTACAATAATCTTGAAAACTTGTCTTCATCAAACAAGTGTTCATGAAAACTACAAATACAGTACTGGTAGTCATTTAATTCAACATTCAAGCACACGTGTTGATGCACATGTACACCCTCACACCACTGCCCTGGTATAATAAACACAGGCAAGTCCAATCCTATTTTAGAATCAATCTTCTTCTAAGTAGTTGGTTTGTTTTTGTTTTGGGGGTGTGTTTTTTTAAATAAAATAAACAAACAAAAACAGCCCTTTCTGAAACTGCTGATCAAATGATAAAATATATAATACAACAGCTCTTAACAAAAGATCAAACAAAGTAAAGAAATACAGAAGAAGGAAAAAAATGAATATGGAATAAAGCACAGGAATCGATACTCAAAATAAGCATCATCAAGACAAAGGTACACACATTACATGTGTTACTTTCCTTTTTTTGAATTTCCAACTGCCAAACTCTTTTGATGAATGATAATCCAAGATATGTCCACCTTTCCTACCCACTTTCTCATTTTTTCAAAACAAACTTTATAATATCTGTATCGGCTTCACATATAATTCTGTAAACAAACAACACACACACACACACACACACACAAACACACACACTCATTCTAGATAATGGGTTATCCTGGTGCTTTTCCTTTTCTTTGTTGTACCCACACATGAGCAAGCACACACATACAATCAATGTTTCTATGAGTTACAGCACAAGGGCAGTTGCAGATTGCAGAGGGAGTGAAACTGAAAGACAGAATTGCAGATGCTAACACAGAAACAAGGGGAAAAAGGTCATGTGATTTGAAAACAGTCAGTCAAAAAAAAGAGTCATTTATCAGGAGATGAGGTGTATACATGGCAGAATCACATGAGCTTCCAATTTGACACGTTGGCAAGCCAACATCCATCACATCAGTAAATCTGAATAGCGATGACATTTGACTTTTAGATGGATACAAAATAGGATAGCATGTGACTTTCCACTCATCAGGTCATAACATATCAAAAGATCTGAAATATCTTCACTCTGTCAGTCAGTCAGTCAGAGAGAGAGAGAGAGAGTGAGAGAGAGAGAGAGAGAGAGAGAGAGTGTGTGTGTGAGTGTGTGTGTGGTTGTGAGTGTGTGTGTGTGTGTGTGTGTGTGTGTGTGTGTGTGTGTGTGTGTGTGTGTGATCTCTCTTTCTCTCTGTAATCTGAGTATGATTATGGTTTTTTCTGGTTGCGCCAAGCGCTGGCAGCATTAAAGTGTTTGTGTTTTTTGCCATTAACTGACTGTAGATGGTAGTCATCGTCCGACCATATCCTAAAGGGTGAAAGATTTAGTTTTTTCTGTAATCTTTGCCATATCACATATGTGTGAAACTTTAAAGTTTAATGTAAAATATGGCTTGACCAAAAAATTTTATTTTCAAAATATATAACAAGATTCAGAGTAGCCTTAGACTTTTCTGAATAAGCGGTCCATCATTACAGTTACTGAACATGCAATGACAGTACCTTGTTAAGTTGTTTGATACGTCCATTATGATATGGATACTTATATTGTAAAGACACCAAAAAATGATATTCTTGTTTATTGTCCAGCTCTAAGATTAAGCCTAAATATTTTAGACAACTTTCATTGTTAATGTTTACACAATACAATGTTCACATGCCTCTTCATAATGGGCCAATGCCTATACTCAATACTGTATACATTATTAAACAATCTTGATTCTCTCTCAATCAAGTTATCCGTCTCTATCTCTTTCAGTGTCTCTGTCTCTCTTCTCTTCTGAAACTATATCTTTACTCTCTTTTATTTCAGAGTGTTCTCTCTTTCCTTGCCTGCCCTCTCTTCTAAAAGATCTCTATCCCCCGCCCCACACACACCCACCCCGTCCCACCCATCCTTCCACTTTCCACTCTTTCTTCAAAAGCTAGTAAATCTTTTCCAAGTCAGACACACTCTCTCTCTCTCCCTCTCTCTCTCTCTCTTTGCCCTTCTCTCTCTAACTCTGCAAAAGCTAAATCTTTTCACTCTCTTTTTGACAGGACACAAACACTGTTTTCAAGTACACAACATGAAAAATAAGTTAAGCCCATTCAAACCAAAGCATGGCTTGTTTACAATTTTACATGTCACTTACTGGTGGCATACTTGCTCAAAAAGACATGTGCATGCGTGCGTGTATTTCACTCTGTGTGTGTGTGTGTGTGTGTGTGTGTGTGTGTGTGTGTGTTGGGTGCATGACTAACCATTACACTGGTGGATACTTCAAGAATTTCTTGTATTTTCAAACTTGAACTGTAGTCTATATGAACTAGAATCAGTCTTCAAATTTACATCAGTCTGCTGTTCCTCTCTCCCTCCATGGAGATGGATAATCTGAAAGTTTATCCACCTTCTTTCCTTCAGCCCAGCTTCCCACCACCCTGACAAGGTTTGTCACACTGACAGAGGTCTGCAAGATTTCCAGTAATCAACACTGTTTTCTCACAGTTCTCTCTGTCTCCATACCCATCCACTATCATTATGCCTAGTCCCCTCTCTCTTGTCTCCCTTCAGACAGTTCAATACCCACCAGACATGTGTCAATGGAACCCTAACAAACCTGCCATGCGCACATGGCTGTATAGCAAGCATCCTCAAATCCAGTATCTGGTCTAGCCAGGCTCTGGTGCAATAACACAAACTTTCAAGCCACTGGTCAATTATATTTCTGGCACTGGAAGAGTCAAAGGGGTATGAAAAAAGGAGAAGGGGTGGGGGTGGGTTTGTGGGAAGAAACAGATGGAGAGGGAGACTGCCATACACTGATGCAGAGAAAACAAATCATACAGAACGGTGGGACAGGGAAAGCTTTGCGACTATGTTACAGTCCCTGCTATCTGAGATCAGAGATAGAGGAATGCTACCAGGCAGAGACAGCGGAACACATCAATTTTTTTAAAGAAGCGAGACACTAATTCAAATAATTCACACCATGACTATTTTTTTTAAAGACTACTGACTGAGAGTGATAACGAGACTTATTGAGTTATTCCATACTGGGAAGCCTACCAACTAGGCAGCCTGTGAGTGTGAGTTGGATTCTGCTACAGTGTTAGCGTTATGTTTGAACTGCTGGTTATTGATTGATGGATCCATCAGGTAGGCAGGCCAATCAGCACTGTGTAACCGTTACACGGCACACACTGTACCACACAAACACAAAGCCCAACCAGGCAAGCTTTTAGGTTTCCACGCCTGGTGGCTATCCATTCAGGAATCTATGAAAATGTCATGCATGCTGCCAGAATGTCAGGCTTCAGTGAAATTTGTCCTGTGGGGTCAATATCACAAAGACAACCCTTGTTATAGATTTTCTGTGGGGAAAAGCCGAAAACTGGGTCCTGACTTAACTAGAATATAGACTACAGAATACTTTATTCTATCCAAAGAGAGATGGCAACAAAATTGCCCACCGCTTTCCACCCCTAAACCTGTTTCTTCTCCATCACCTTCCCTTCCACTGCCCACTTTCATCACTCACACTCTTTCAGCCTCTCCCCTGATTTCTGCTTTTACCAAAACTAAATTACCTTTACATATCATAATCACTTAACTTTAGCACATAAAACTAAATTGTCTCAAGCGCAAACCAGAAAATCAATTATAGCAGCTGTTGTTGCACTAGATATATACAGAGACAATGTAAAAATTAATGTGAAACTGAACCTGTCAGTCTCAGATCACACTAAAACTAAGTTTCTAACTGAGGGTCAATAATTTTTCATTTCCAAAACATAAGAATGAATCTATTCGTAGCACACTGATACCGTATGTTTAGTAATGAATCTATTCGTAGCACATTGATACCGTATGTTTAGTAACTCGAACAACACCATACATTTAACACAAACAAAAATAAGTAATTGCAATCAAATGCCCAAATCCAAGCCTATCTAATATTTCCACTTAAAAGTCTACAATCTGCCATAAATTCCCAGAGACCCTCCTATTTTCTTGGGTTTATCATATGGAGAGCAGTCAGGCAGGCAGGGTGGCAACATGCATTTTTTTTATATCAATATATGTGCACACACATACACACAACCATGCAATTCACACACACACACACACACACACACACACACACACACATATACACACAAACACACACACAAAAGCACTCATCTTGAAAATACTCAACAACAAAGATGAAAGTCTGATGCAGACGGTTAACATAAATCTACTCTCTTATCAAGAGTACACTTGACTTCACTGACCCACTTATAGTTATAGTTATACATGACTATATATATAAGTTAATTTATTCATTGCAGTCAGCCAACAACATGTTGCTAACTCACTGACTGGGTCAAAGCATTAGTGCATGGCATCCTGAAATTGAATAACATACACTGATACAAAACACCACCATAAAAAAATTAAAAGATTTTACAGTATTAATTACACAAAAGGCTAATACAGTCCTTTTGGGGTGAGGGGGGCATGTTTCTAAACAACAGCCCACAAAATAGACAATATTTTAGGTGGACAGAGATACATGTATAATTATATTTATACTAACACCACACTGGGCTTTCCACTCTACAAGGAGGACTGCAAGTCAATTCTCCACTGACAATAATATAATGAATATTAAAGTCGGCCTACCTTAAGAAAGACAAAATAATATAAACATTGAAAGATTGAAATAAAACCCACTTTGGAAGGAAACATGACATGGCAACAATAGCTGCACAAAACTTATTTCTACAATTTGCTTTTTTTTTTTTTTTTTTTTTTTACCGATATAACTTTATCTTAATTCTGATCAACATGGCTGAAAACACTTAAACTTATCTTTCACATCACCACCTGACAGCTTAGTGTGCTGCATACATCAATGCTAAATCTAAATGTGCTTCGGGCCTAAATATAGTAAGTACCATCATCCGAAATAACAGGATGTGATGAAGAGTGTCATCCACCATGTGGATGGATGTGATGTACTGTTCTACTTAGTTCACTGTTCAGTGTAATATTGTAGATCTAGAACCAAGAGTAAACTTTCATGCGCAGACAGATTTATAACCAAAGCAAGTTACACAGAAAGCACATATCTGCCATCGCTGATCAACAGGTGACACAGTTTCTAGTTCTATGTTAACACTAGTGCATACATATGTGCATTATTTATAATTATATAGTGTGTGTGTGCATACGTGTGCGAGTGTTACTGTATGTGTGTGTGCTTATGCACATTTGACTTGGAGAATCTCTGTGGATAAGTGTATGCACATACACGCATACAGGTGAATATACATGTATGCACTACACTATTTATTGTGCACAAACATAAAACTGATTTCCCGTGTTACAAACAAACCTAAAAATAGATTTGCTCATGAACATGAATATGACATTGCGCACATACATGCATACAGGTGAATATACATGTATGCACTACACTATTTATTGTGCACAAACATAAAACTGATTTCCCATGTTACAAACAAACCTAAAAATAGATTTGCTCATGAACATGAATATGACACTGCAACAAAAGAAAAATGTACTCACAGTGGATCTGTAAAAACTGTTTGTCCTGGGTTTATCTGCAAATAAATGGAGTCTTAATTAACAAATCAACTGGAAACTCTCACTAAACGAGTCAACGGGAAAGTCTTTCTGATTTTTTTTTTTTTATAAACAAGTAAAAAGGATGAGTCTCAAAATAAACATTTCATGTGTTAAAATTCTTGTACAGGACAAGGGTTGCTAACAAACTTGACTAGAAAGTGTTGGATTTCATATTTAAATTGGACCCACATCTATATCTCACATTCTCTTTGTCCAAGTTTGCCCTTGATATGATTATGCAAGATGACCTCACCCCTGTAGCATGTACTGTCTCCATTATAATTTATATCCTTCAAGGAAAGTCATCCCATGGTAGTAGCTGATAACTCAGCGTACTGGGAGTCATCATTTTCTTCATCATTCATCCTCTCATTCATGTTCGTCATCATTGTTTAAATAAAGCTTTGACGTATGGTCACGGTGTGTTGTTTTACATGTTGTATTATCATCATTAGTTTTGATGGTGTGACGTTATTCATAGATCTATCACGACATTCTATGTCATACACATGGAGAAAAGTCAACCCTTGACCAGCTTTTTACGTGGTCCTGTTTTAAGTTATCATCACTTTTTTTTCTTGTTTTGTTGTGCTTCATTGTGATTTACACATGTCTCAAAGGAGAAGAACAGAGAAGAGGTGGAAGAAAAAAGAAAAGAAGGAATAGTAGGAACTGAGGTCACGCAGTGCTGTTGGACATGGGGCCAGTGTACCAACTTATCTAATTACCCATGACAGAGTTGCGGTTAGAGTATATTGGTGCCCTGTGCAAAGAGTCCTGCTAGAGCCTCCAAGGTAAGACCAAGTTCAAAACAATGGATGTCAGACTTCTTTAGACGGGCACAATAGCTGAGTAATTAAAGCATTAGACTTTCAATCTGAGGGCCCCAGGTTCGAATCTCGGTAACGGCGCCTGGTGGGTAAAGGGTGGAGATTTTTCCAATCTCCCAAGTCAGTATATGTGCAGACCTGCTTGTGTGTGAACCCCCTTCTTGTGTTTACACAAGCAGAAGATCAAATACGCACATTAAAGACCCTGTAATCTATGTCAGTGTTCAGTGGGTTATGGAAACAAGAACATACCCAGCATGCACACCCCAGAAAACAGAGTATGGCTGCCTACATGGCAGGGTTAAAATGGTCATGCACATAAAAGCCCACTCATATACAAACGAGTGTATGTGAGAGTTGCAGCCCACGAACGCAGAAGAGACTTCTTTAACCTACCCTGGTCGTGATAATTGTGCAGAGGCAACACTTACTGTTTGGGTTTGTTTTTTGTTTGTTTGTTTTTTTGGGGGGTGCTTTTTTTTGTTGCTTTTATATATATATATATATATATATATATATATATCAAGTGTTATGATTAAATGATTAAATGGTAACCTATGACCCAGAGATGTTTGGCAGAAAAAAGGGACACAGAGACTGGAACTGCCCCTTGGATACATGAAAAGAGAAATTATTTCAAACATTTGTTGTTATAACTTATAGTGTCCCAATTGATGACATTTTTTTTTCTTTGATTCTTTTCATTATTCATCATTTCCCTGCCCAACCCTGAGAAACATGTAGATTGGGATAGGTTAGGGTGAGGTATCCTTTCTATCTAGCAAACTGAATCCTGCTCTTGAACCCACTCACCTTTTGAGTATGATTGTGTTTAAATGCTTGTTTGGAGTGCCTGCATGAGTGCATAAATAAATATTGTGAACTCTCTTCTTTGCCCGTGTTTTATTTGCACTTTGTTGTTGATTGTGCTTCAACTTCACTGGACACATTGAGCTCTGTCTAGGACATATTCTCCAGAATAAATCCTGGGTACTTGACAACTTACTTCCAATGGAACTCCACTCAGGTCTCCATCGATGTATGTGAGATGTTTGTCTGTCTGGATGAATGCTGTAACAACAAAAACAGTACTTATTAAAAATCAAACCATTAAGGAGTACAGTCTTACACTTTCTACTGAATGATTGATACAGTTAGTATACTAATATTAGTAATAACAATATCAACATTTTTGTTTTATCTTGTAAAAAATATTATCTAATCATGACTTTACAATTTAATCATTTTACAAAACCATTCAACTTGTAAATTCAAAACTAACTTTTTTCTGTAGATGCTGCTCAATTCATCCAAACAAAATTTATTTATCCTAACTTCCAATATATATAATTTCACACATAGATAGATGAATACATCCAGAATTATTGATCGCATTGATGGTATTTTACAACTAATACTGTAGCTGACAGAATAATAGAATGTGACACAGCTGGAACAAATTCTGCAATCTGATGTCAGTTCAAATTTGGCTTCCCCTTCCTCTCTCAACCATGTGTGCATACAGACTACTCTGTGTGTGTGTGTGTGTGTGTGTGTGTGTGTGTGTGTGTGTGTGTGTGTGTGTGTGTGTGTGTGTGTGTGTGTGTGTGTGTGTGTGTGTGTGTGTAAGTGTGCATGTGTAAGTGTGTACATATCTGTATCTGTGTGTGTTGGGGGAGGGGGGATGTGTGTGTGTTTCTGTGTGTGTGTGTGTGTGTGTGTGTGTGTGTAAGTGAGAGGGAGAGCGAGACAGTCTGGAAAACAGCCTTCAAAATGTTTTAAATATATTACATAATTGTAACTATAGCTATAAAAAGAAGGGGTTTCACAGATTGGGATGGATAAGTAAATTGTAATGTTCATCAGATTTTCATTGAAACATGGCCTGAATCAGTGATTGTGTAAAGGAATGACAGGCTTTTTTTGAGAAAGATTCATTTTATGTCACAATTTCATTCTGCTTTGAAGGACAATTTGGTAAATTGATTAAAGAAATCACTAGATCAAAGTAATAACTGTATCTTTTTATAAGTACTATATTAGTACAGAAAAATATATCAATTGGTCAACTGCACAGTAAAAACATAATTTCGTCATTCAAATTCAAATGTGATATATCAGATTCACATTTTTGCCTTGTTTACCAAATGACAGAAACAGGGCAAGAAAATTGTATTCCAAGTATATAACTGTAGAAAATACTGTTGGTGATGAACCACATTTAATCATTTTTTTTATCATTTTTGTCTTTAATTCTCAAAAGATCATTAGCTGATAATTTCTATGTCCAAAGTTTGTATTCTACTTCTGCACCTTGTTTTCTGAAGGCAAACACTAAAACAGGAAGGTGTTTTTTTTCCAGTTGAGAAACAGTCTTTCATTCAAGTAGTGTTTAGACTTTACTCTTTTACTTTTCTGATTATAACAGTTATGTTTACATGGAAGCTTAATTACTGTTTGTTACAATTCTATTACTTAGACTAGTAATTTTCTTCAATTCTTTGACTTTCAAATATACTTTTTATAGCAGAAACTCATAAAGTCATATCACCATTGTCTTGATTTCACACTTTTGTTTTAGAAGAGCTGGTTAGTTGCTACAGATCCACTAAACTTCCAATGCAGAAAAAATCAATGAACTACTTTTGTTTCTAATGTTACCGGTAATTTCCAGTTTACATAATGTAACTAAGTGATGAAACTTCTGGCTCGTTTTGATTTAAACTTCCTGATCGTTATTGCTCGGCTTGTTGACCTGAACAGACTGATGACCAAGACCATCATGAACTAATTGTTAATTGTCTCAGTGTTTTGCTAGATCAATTCAACATTCGGCAAACTAAAATATACGCTTATCAAACCCAAACTGAAACCAATATCGATCCTGTGTGTTTGGAAGTTAATGCTATCAAGCTTCAATTTCGTTAATCGACGATCATGACAACGGGTTCCTAATCTAACCCAAATGATTGGTAAGAGTGACCGTTTTTAACATCCACGAAACTAAACAATAAATACCTATAGTATTTTAACTGAAACATCGATACACTGTTAATATTTATTAAATTTGTAAATTAAAAATGGTTGCTTGTAATATCCAAAAATGAAACATTCGATAAAAAGGAGAATTTTAGCATCCGCGTTATGGCCCGAAACCATGGCCGAGTTTGGACGTTTGTAAACACAACGTTCTGACCAACAATAAAAATACTAATTTGCTCAAAATAAAAAACTAGTGAATAATAAAACATACCTTGGCTGTGACTTTCTGCTACACACATGCATGTCAGACAATAGTGTAGTGTCTGTGCAACAAGGACAAAACGTAAAATATCTAGGACACCGTCTGTCGTGTGTAAGTCCGATCGCGCCATCTTTCCCATGCTGCTAAGGTCAAGTCTGCTAATCTTCTCCAAGAAAAATCTTGACGCAATTGTACTAAAAATGCTTCAGAATAATATGTTTTTATACTTAAAAAGCAATATGCATGCAAGAAAAATGCAACGATATCTGTAACGACTGAAAAGCAGTGAAAATTAAATGCACAAATCGTACGAGACTAACTATCTAATTACAGCTAGCTCTGCTATTAACGCCATGACTCGGTATTTGGTTGGTTGTTCTCTTGGTAACTCGGCTCAGGCAGTTTCTCTCGCAGATGGTCGAAAGGCTAAGACCTCCACATTGTGGCAGTGTTCAATGACTGAATGAATGATTTAGATACTTTATAGCTTCTATCCTCAGTTGGAGACCAAGCTCTAAGCGCTTTGAACACGGTTACCTCCGAAAACGGAGTATGGCTCCTCACATGCGAGGTAAAAACCGTCAAACACGTAAAAGCCCACGTGTCATAACTGGCAGGGAACACCCACTATAACTAACTTGATGAAGACATTCAGCATATCAAATCTTGTTTCACACTTTTTTACTTAAAGGGTTGTTAACTTCTGGAATAAACTGCCCAGTAACACTGTCACTGCAGGAACACTCAACAGTTTTAAGAATATATTAGGAAGGATTATGGATTCCAAGTTCTTTTTTTGTCCATAGCGCGGCCGGGAAGCTAGCCATCAGTAACACTAGTAACACTCTTGTATAAAGTGGGTGTTTTTTTTTAAGTAATAAACAAAAAGTCCTCATTGATCAGGCAAAAGGCTGATAAGCCTAAAAGCCGTGATACTTGATATGATATGGTTTTATATAATATGAGTGTACACTACGAGTGAACCGCTGACGTGGGACTAAGTTGCAGCGCACGAACGGAGAGGAAGAAGACGCGGTCATTTGCACAACAGGCTGCCAACCTGGGTAGAGCCGACTGACAGATGCCATTGAGCGGTCGTAAGTCGTTCGTTTCCAGTGTCATTCAATCAGATTGCAGGCACACACATCATCAGTCATACACACTCAGACATATAACATTTTACGTGTATGACAGTTTTGTTTGTTTAGCCATGTTGGCAGCCATACTCCGTTTTCGGGTGTGTGCATGTTCTTGTTTCCATATCCCACTGAACACTGACATTGGTTACAGGATCTTTAGCGTGCCGTGCGTGTTTGACTGATGATGTTCTATACGTGCATATACTCACGAAGGGGGTTCAGGAACATTAAGCAGGTCTGCACATTTCGTCCGCAAGGCCGAGGGGGTTACTCAGTAGTGTAGACTAGTCTTAAAATGTTCTTCGGGGTCTGCTGAACTCTTTTTTTACATGTTCCCCAGAAAAAAACTGGGACGCACTCAGATTCACTACCCTTGGCACAAGGGTACCCTCTCGCGACCCGGTCGATAAAATTAAGACAAGTTCAACTTCAAACCCCCATAAATCATATCTATACTAAGGAAACCACCACGTGTTATACTGATGTTTTCATTTTGAATATGGTCTTTTCTATACGAACAAGTATCCAGAATTGAAATACCTTCACCCCCGAAAACGGAGTATGGCTGCCTACATGGCGGGGTAAAAACGGTCATACACGTAAAAGCCCACTCGTGTGCATACGAGTGAATGTGGGAGTTGCAGCCCATGAACGCAGAAGAAGAAGAAGAAGAAGAAATACCTTCATTCGTTCTTTCACAATTAAGGCTTGTATTGGCCTCAGTGCCGTGACTATCAAATATTCGACGAACTAACGAAAAATTGTCCTGTCATTTTATTTCATCACTTCAGTATCATTCTTTCCGAAATTATTATCATACAGTGGAGTGATGGCCTAGAGGTAACGCGTCCGCCTAGGAAGCGAGAAAATCTGAGCGCGCTGGTTCGAATCACGGCTCAGCCGCCGCCGGATATTTTCTCCCCCTCCACTGGACCTTGAGTGGTGGTCTGGACGCTAGTCATTCGGATGAAACAATAAACCGAGGTCCCGTGTGCAGCATGCACTTAGCGCACGTAAACGAACCCACGGCAACAAAAGGGTTGTTCCTGGCAAAATTCTGTAGAAAAATCCACTTCGATAGGAAAAACAAATAAAATTGCACGCAGGAAAAAAAAATTTTTTAATGGGTGGCGCTGTAGTGTAGCGACGCGCTCTCCCTGGGGAGAGCAGCCCGAATTTCACACAGAGAAATCTGTTTTGATACAAAAGAAATACAAATACAAATACAGAGACCTACAGGGGTCTTCTGGTTTTATTTCATCACGTTTGCATGAACATTTGACCCTTTGGGGAGTCACACTGGTCGAGTTGCTTCCCCTACCCCCAAAATGCTGTTTTGCCAGGAATCGCCTTTAAGTCGCAAAATCGTGTGGTTTTTTTGGCTTACATTCTTCTTCTTCTTCTTCTTCCTGCAATGTCCATCAGCCGTTAGTCCGGCTATTACATTTGCGTATATCATGTTCCCCTGCTTCAGAAAGCAATAAATACTGATTTGAAGAATATTTGTTCAAAACAAATTGGGAGGGAGGGGGTGGTGGGGTGCACGGTAAACTCCTCGGCCTTGCGGACTGATATGTTGACTTGGGAGATCGGAAAAATCTCCGCCCTTTAAGCCCATCGCACACGGGGCGTCAAGCAGCAAGTTTCACGCGACAAGCAGCAAGTTTCGCGCAGCGCCCAATGTGCGAGGTTTTCAGGCAGCAAGAGTCGCGCGCCACGCAGCAAGATCGCCGTCGCCGCGCGTCGTGTTTCTTCAACAAAACTTGTCCAATTCCCCCACGACAAAAGCGACAGACGTGCGTGGAGCAACCAATCACGAGACCCGCTCGTTTCACGTGAGACATCGTTTGGAATCTATTTCAGCAAGTTTCAGCACGTGACTTTCCAAATATGGAGCGTGATGCGTGATGCCTGGGGAGGTTTGTCGCGCGTGTGTGAGCGACACGCCTCGCTACAGGTTTCAGGCGTCCACGCGACAGTTGTAGCGAGGCATCAATAACTGATGCACAGCCGACGCTGACGCCCCATGGGCGACGGGCCTTACCCACCAGGCGCCATTACCGAGATTCGAACCCGGGACTCTCAGATTGAAAGTCCAACGCTTTAACTGACCACTCGGCTATTTCACCTGTTCAACCCGTCGTCCTCATCATTCAGGCGAATTTCAGTGTTATGATATGTAAATTATGTGTAGTTTAACTTAACTATCTGAGCTTGTTTTAAAGTGGTTTTCATTCACCGCGGCGGAAATGTGGCGCAGTAATAAACCCAGCAGAAATGACTGGTTCAGTTCAGTAACTCAAGGAGGCGTAACTACGTTCGCGGGACAAATCCTTATTACTGACATACACGACAACACGTCTGCTAAGCAGATGCCAGACCAGCAGCATAACCCAATGCACTTAGTCAAGCCTTGAGGGGGAAAAAAGATACATAAACATGTAAATGGATTAGTCAATAAATTGATGATTAAATAAACTGATTTAGCAAGAAAAAAGAAAAAATGAATAAATTCGATAAAATGTTTTACAGAAAATTAAAAAAACAAAAAAACAACAACTAAGCAAATAGATAAAGAAAGAATATGAAGGAAAATTGTTAACAACGACAACCGACAATAATGATTTAAAAATAAACAAATAAGCAAGCAGACACATTCCTACATCAGTATCGCCAGCTCGCACGACGCGTGTGCGCACACACACACTGGACACAGAGAGAGAGAGACAAGCGCGCACGCGCACACACACACACACTCTCTCTCTCTGTCTCTCACTCTGGCACTCACTCACACAAACGCAAACACATGCACTTGCACACGCACAGAGTATTTGCACTCACTCGCTCTTTCAACAGTTTCACCATCACTCACAATGCTCGATCCAGGCAATTGCTCTATTCGAATGTGGGAGTGAGACAAGTCACTTTGCAAACGTTACACGAGACACGAATGGTTCTGAAAGCCAGTCAAACAGCAAACTGATGATTGCCATGTTTTGGCAAAGTATTATGGACTCTTGCCATCTGGTCGACGTCAGTTACAGGACCGCAAAACTTAAATCAAGTGCCCAGAAGACTTATCATCGTTTAGATTTTGAATGTTGTGTGTGCAAATCGGAGTGTGTATCTGCATGAGTTCGAGTGCTTGCAATGCGCACGCGTGTTTGCGCGTGCGTGCGTGTCAGTGTGTGTGTGTGTGTGTGCGCGCGCGCGCGTGTGAGTGCCGGTGTCTGTACATGTGAGGAGCGGAGGTGAGAGCGTGGATGTGGTTCACTGACTAGTTGAGCTTTTAAAGGTATATACGTGGTTGCTGGGTTGTAATCAATGTGAAATACAGTATGTTATGTTCAATTATCAGCTTTTACATTTTGAGTTTTACCTGCAATGTGTGGAGTGAATGTATGAAACGACGTGTGAAATATATATATATATATATAATTATATACATTACATTACATTTGTGTCTTCGTTGTATTCATAATGTCTGTTGTATTGTATTACTCTTTTTTTTGTCACAACAGATTTCTCTGTGTGAAAATTCGGGCTGCTATACCAAGGGAGAGCGCGTCGCTACACTGAGAGCGCCACCCATTTTTAATATGTTTTTTCCTGCCTGCAGTTGTTTTTTGTTTGTTTGTTTTGTCTTATCGAAGTGGATTTTTCTAAAGAAATTTGCCAGGGACAACCCTTTTCAGCTGTTGACGTGGGTTCTTTTACCAATGTTCAATGTTTGCATGCATGGATGTGTATCTGCCTAATACTGCGTGTACGGTAAGTGTGTGTGTGTGTGTGTGTGTGTGTGTGTGTGTGTGTGCGTGTATGTGTGTGCGTGTGTGTGCGTGTATGTGTGAGTGTGTGTGTGTGTGTGTGTGTGTGTGTGTGTGTGTGCTGAGTGTGCCGTGTATGTGTGTGTGCGTGCGTGTATGGTTGTGTACGCGTGCGCGCGTGTGTGTGTGTGTGCGTGCGTGTCACAGTGTGTGTGTGTGTGTGTGTGTGTGTGTGTGTGATGTGATGTGACAATACACTCCGTGGCTGCAGTTGGCATACTTTATTTCGATTTGGTATCAAAAGCTGAAGTCCCAAAGATTCATCCGCATTAAGTGCATGTGGTATTATGTTTGATTCAAACGCACATGCCGCAGCCTCCATCTCTCATTTGACGTCTGTCGGAATATTTCATCGCCGTTGTCTTTCAGTTCTTGCATGGCTGTGTGCAAGTTATGCAAGATACTAAGAATCAAATACACTGATCACACCACTAGTGAAAAAGTGCCCCAGACCATCAAGCAGCACATTGGACCCAATACAATGAAGATCTGCCGACATCAGTAAAGAAAAGAAAGCGACGCTTGCACGGCGCTGCCGCGTAACAGGACATGATCCAGTAGCCTTGCGGAACCGTTGAGGGAGGGGAAAAGCGGAGAGGAGGATAGAAAATATAGATGGAGTGACAACGTTACAGAATTAAACATGAACATCGTTCGCAGAGACCCAGGCTTTGACACACACAATAATCGACAGACCTGGAGGAATCTGGTGAACAGTTCTGTGCGGCACCCCATTGACTGTTCACAGAGTTGATAAAGAAGACGGTCATTCCTCGGTCTCAGTTTCTGCCACTCTTTCTGTAACACTTCGTATGCATGTGTGTGTATGCACGCGTTTCCATCAGCAGTGATGAGTTGGTGGAATGGGACACATGCACATGCGCACGTACTGTCACATAGATTTTAACTGAAATATCTCTCTGTGTCATTAAATATATCTTTAAAACATAATTTTTTATGTTTGTCAGTATATCTGTCATACATAAATGTGCGTACACGTATATGCCTGTATCCTTTCACTTATTTATTGTGCATGCAGTGTATATGTACAGGCATATGTATGTGTGTGATGAGTATAACCCTATACCCTGACTAAAAAGTATCTGAGCCGGCACTACAAGTTTCCTATTACTGACTCAAACCCCGTAATGCTGTGTCGCGTCACCGCGATTAGAGTAATGTTTCTTTTCGTTAAACAAAGCATCAGCATGGTCAACAATGCTTTTGGGTATCCACATACCCAACTTCCATCAGCGGAGTTGTTCAGGTGCCTTGAGTGCCAAACCGGGCTGTGCCGTCTGTCTTTTCTTCCA